>NC_035442.2:9360991-9457183 GCF_002127325.2 Helianthus annuus | reverse complement strand
AAAAATGCAACATATAAAACACATCAATTAAGGCATAAAACTAAACCTTTTTAAGTACTAATGTTGGAAAAAGAGTGTTTTTGTCTTCCTTTTGTATTTTCAGGATGAAATGAGCTCAAAAATCACAAAAAGAAGCAAAAAGACTACTAAATCTACCATAAATACAAGAAAAGGAACAAAAGTGAACTGCCCGGACCCTCAAACGGCACCTCCCAAGACAAAGAGAAGAGAAACAGAGCCTGAACACGCCCCGTGTCCAGTGAACACGGGGGCGTGCCCAGGAAGCAGCAGAAAAGACAAACCAGTAGAAGCTTCCATTGCTCACCAACGGGGCCCGTGCCCAGCGGACACGGGGGCGTGTTGAAAGTACAGCAGGCGCATTAATTGTAATTCGCAATTACAATTAATGAAGAGAGAGAATGTCAGACGGGCACGGGGCCGTGTTCAGCGAACACGGGGCCGTGTCCAGCGTTCTGTTCAGCCTATAAATAGAGAGCTTGGCTTCATTCTCTCTCATCCCTTGGCACACCACCTCTCTCACACTTCATCCACCACCCACCCACCACCATAACACCATCATCCACCACCATCATCCATTGTCCATCATAGAGTGTGTGAGTCGTCTCGGGATCCAAGATTGATCGTAAGAGTTCTTGACAATCAAGGCCATGTTTGCCTAAGTCTCTTACATCACTTGGTGAAGACAAGTGTTTAGTATAATACTTTTTTATTTTTAATCTTTGCACTTTTATTTGGTTTTGTATTAATGACTTTAATAACTAGTTACTTATGTTGAAGGTGATCTTTCCTTATCGTTTGTCCGTGGTGTCTTGGCGTTATTTTACTGTCTATATAAAATAAAAGATTTTCACCATTCATATCTCCACGGTCTATATGGAGGTATGTTGGCTACCTGGTCGGGGGTTAAGGGAACGGTTTGGTAAAGGTCTTGCCCTTGTTCAGCGTTTAGAGGTCCTGCTTGGGACCTGAGTCAAATTTAGTAGGATCTCCTTCAATGCCCATAGGTATTGGATGGCGGGGATCCAAACTCTTTGACCCCCTCATAAGCTAACTACTATTAATACTATAACCCGGCTATTTAGGACTGTATCCCTGCTGACTCAGACTACTTAGCCGAGGGTAACGTCACCGCCAAAAGCGGGGCCTACCATAATTTGCATTAATAACTTAATTCATTATCTTTCAATAATCCGACCCTTTAGGATTGTATCCTTGCTGACTCAAACTACTGGGTTGAGGGTAACGTCGCCTTCAAAAGAGGGGCCTACTACAATAACTAAGATAATCTCTTAATAAGTGCAAAAGTGCAAAAAATAATCAAAGGTTATACTAATACACGTGTCGGATCCAAGTGATTCATCTTGTCTATCTGTTTTTTATTTTATTTTCTTTTTCAGCATTTAGTTAGTTTTTATTTTCTTAGTTTAAAACATTTTTTCTAACTTTTTGATTTGATTAGACGTTGAGGATAAACCGGTATTAAAAGCTCTTGTGTCCTTGGACGACCTCGGTATCTTACCAACACTATACTACGTCCACGATGGGTGCACTTGCCCATATGTGTGTTTAGTGTTAGTAAATATCGTGTTTTATAAATTTAAAACTTGGCTAAAAGTGTAAAAAGGGCTTAAATATATATCTAAAAATATAACACACTTCAACGCACATCAAGTTTTTGGCGCCGCTGCCGGGGACACAAGGATTTTAAGAAAGCTTAAAATCGACGGCCTAATCAGTTTTTCAAAAACATTTTTAAAACGCGCGCATTTTTCTGCATTTTAGTTTAGTTTTTGCATTTACAGTAGCTTGAACACGGGGCCGTGCTCGCTGAACACGCCCCCGTGCTGCATATTTTAGAGTAAACACCCAGATACAGAGTCTGACCACGGGGCCGTGTTCACTCAACACGCCCCGTGCTCAACGTGACCAGTTAATTTAATTAAAACGCCCAGATACAGTCCCTGAACACGGGGCCGTGTTCACCCAACACGGGGCCGTGTTCAGCTTCTGTTTCCGTCTTATTTTGTTTTCTGGTCCCGAGACTCAGTTGTAGTCTGTTGAGTGATTCCTATGGATCAATACTCAAGAGATTACAACTACACCTATGATGAGGATGATTATAGAGGTAATTATTGCACTAATTGTCGTAATGCACACTCGGTTCAATATAATACTTCATATCAACCATCCAATTCATACAACCATTATGAGGAGCCCAGGTACGAGCCATCAACTTCATACACATCCTATGAAGACCAAAGGTATGAACCTCCTCCCTCATACTCGTATTTTGATGAACCAAGGTATGAGCCTTCATACTCATACTTTGAAGATTCAACATATGAGCCACCACCTTCATACTCTTATTATGAGGAACCATGGCGTGAACAACCCACCTCATATGAGTACTATGAAAAACAAAGTTTCGACCCTTATCCATCATATACTTACAATGAAGAACAATGGTGTGAACCATCTACTTCATATGAGTACTATGAGGAACCAAGGATCGAACAACCGGATTCAAGCTTAGAGGATCCAAATTCTTTCAATCTCACCGAAGTGACCAATAGGATATTAGAACACATTAAAACTATCGAACGTTGCATGAAAGAATCTCGCGCAAGGGAAGAGGAATCACGCGCGAGAGAAGAGTTAAAAAGTAATAATAACGTAGAGGTAGTTGAAAATGTAAAAATGGAAGAACAAGAAAGTGAAAAACAGACACATGAGTTAAACAACGAAAATGGTGAGTCCGATAATGTTAAAATTCAAGAAGAGTCTAATTTAGAGGAAATTATTCTCTTATCACCTACTTTCGAAAACCATTGTTTAATAACCCCTCATGCCAAGTTTTTAAAAGAGTTAAACACTAGTGCTAAAATCAAAGAAATGGTAAGTGTTAAGTTAACTAATGATCAAACCTCGCTAATAAAAGAAGATCCTTTTGAAATTAACATCACACCGGTTCCATGTTTCTTTCAAAATTCGTTTATTAGTAATGTAACTATTGATAAAGATCTTTGTGTTAACATAATGCCCAACTACATTTTTGAAAAGTTAAGTATTAGTGATTTTACTCCACTTCAAATACCCATTTTTCTATCCGACCGAAAAGTAATGAAATCAATCGGTGTAGTCGAAGATATTTTGGTTCAAACAAATCAAATTGTAATCCCAACCGACTTCGTCATCTTAGATGATGCCCCCCTAGTCTTGGGAAAACCTTTTGTACAAACTCACAAAGCTTTGAAAAACCGGAAATTCAACACTCTAACTCTTCAATTAGGGGCATTCAAAAGGAGCATAGATCTTGAGCGCTCAATGAAATATCCTTTTGGCAACAATGACCCCCTAATTGAAGATGAAGCTGAACCACCTGATACAAACCACGAGGAAGACCACTTTGTCGACGAAGAGGTAGCCATAGAACAAACTTTTAAAGTTCTTGATCTAGATGAGCCACAAAATAAGGTGTCTCCTAAAGACCCACCCATCGAGCTCAAAGAACTCCCTAAGGGTTTGGAATATGCTTTTCTAGGCAAAGATGGTAGTTTACCTGTAATTATTTCGTCTAAATTAACTAGCATAGAAAAAGAAAAATTAGTTAACCTACTTAAAAAACACAAAAATGCGATCGCTTGGAAGCTTGTAGATATTAAGGGAATAAGTCCTTCCATGTGCACGCACAAAATTTTAATGAATGATGACTACAAAACGGTGATTCAACCACAACGAAGAGTGAACCCCAATGTTCAAGAAGTGGTTAAAAATGAAGTCATCAAACTACTCGACGCCGGACTAATCTACCCTATCTCCGATAGCCCGTGGGTAAGTCCCGTCCAAGTAGTCCCGAAGAAAGGAGGTATGACGGTAATAACTAACGAGAAAAATGAATTAATACCCACAAGAACCGTCACGGGATGGAGAGTCTGTATAGACTACAGGAGATTAAATGAAGCAACAAGGAAAGACCACTTTCCTTTGCCCTTCATTGATCAAATGTTAGAAAGATTATCCGGTCATAAATTTTATTGTTTCTTAGATGGTTTTTCAGGTTACTTTCAAATACCGATAGCACCAGAAGACCAAGAGAAAACAACTTTCACATGCCCCTACGGAACTTTTGCATATCGACGCATGCCATTCGGTCTATGTAATGCGCCTGCAACATTCCAACGTTGTATGGTCGCCATTTTCCATGATATGATTGAAAAAACCATGGAAGTCTTCATGGATGACTTTTCCATCTTTGGAGACTCATATGATCAATGCCTCGATAATCTTGAACGAATGCTATCCCGATGTGAGGAAACTAACCTCGCCCTTAACTGGGAGAAATGCCATTTCATGGTAACAGAGGGAATAGTACTCGGACATAAAATCTCAAGCGAAGGAATGGAAGTTGATCGAGCAAAAATCGAGACCATATCTCGATTACCTCCTCCATCCTCCGTGCGAGCAATCAGAAGTTTCCTAGGGCATGCCGGATTCTATAGAAGGTTTATCAAAGACTTTTCGAAAATTTCAAGACCTCTAACAAAATTGCTTGAAAAAGATGCACCCTTCATCTTTGACAAGGAATGCAATCAAGCATTTCTGACCCTCAAGGAAATGCTAGTCAATGCACCTATCATGATAGCACCAGATTGGAAATTTCCTTTCGAAAACATGTGCGATGCAAGCGACTTTGCTGTTGGAGCAGTCTTGGGACAAAGAAAAGAAAAACATTTCCACCCAATCTATTATGCTAGTAAAACTCTAAATGATGCACAAGAAAATTATACAACTACAGAGAAAGAGTTACTAGCGGTGGTGTTTGCTTTTGATAAATTTCGTTCCTATCTTGTTCTTTCTAAAACAATAGTTTATACAGACCATGCAGCCATCAGGTACCTCTTCAAGAAGCAAGACGCAAAACCCCGTTTGATAAGGTGGATTCTACTCCTCCAGGAATTCGACATCGAAATCAAGGACAAAAGAGGAGCAGAAAACACTGCTGCAGATCACCTCTCACGCTTAGAAGACCCAGCTTTGGAGACGACCAGGGACGAGCAAATCAACGAAAAATTTCCCACGGAGTCCCTGGAAATGATGGAAAGCAGACAAGAACCATGGTATGCCGACTACGCTAATTTCTTAGCCAGCGGTATAGTCACCAAAGGATGGCCACATCATCAAAGAAAGAAATTTTTTGCTGATGTAAAGCATTACTTTTGGGAAGACCCCTATCTTTTCAAAATATGTGCTGATCAACTCATCCGAAGGTGTGTCCATGGTAATGAAGCACGAAGAATACTCCGTCATTGTCATGAAGGTCCATACGGAGGACATCATGGTGCCTCAAGTACCGCAAGAAAGGTATTTGATTCTGGATTTTACTGGCCAACCATTTACAAGGATGCACAAAACCTTGTAAAGACATGTGATGCCTGCCAAAGATCGGGTAATATTTCTTCCAAAAACGAAATGCCTCAAAATGGCATTCTCGTTTGTGAAATCTTTGATGTGTGGGGACTCGATTTCATGGGACCTTTCCCGCCTTCAAAAGGAAACAAATATATACTTGTGGCGGTCGATTACTTGTCTAAATGGGCAGAGGCCGAAGCTCTTCCAACAAATGATGGAAGAGTAGTAGTAAAATTCCTAAAAAAATTGTTCTCTCGTTTCGGCACACCAAAGGCATTAATAAGTGATAGAGGTACCCATTTTTGTAATCATCAACTCGAAAAAATCTTAACAAGATATGGGGTCTATCACCGGGTCTCAACAGCATATCA
Source organism: Helianthus annuus (assembly GCF_002127325.2). NCBI lineage: Eukaryota > Viridiplantae > Streptophyta > Magnoliopsida > Asterales > Asteraceae > Helianthus > Helianthus annuus. The sequence goes on along the minus strand of NC_035442.2, from coordinate 9,451,382 downwards.
TCCTCAAACAAATGGGCAAGCCGAAGTGACTAATCGAGGTTTAAAACGAATACTTGAGAGAACCGTAGGGATAAATAAAAAAGAATGGGCTGACAAACTAGACGACGCTTTATGGGCTTTTCGCACCGCTTATAAAACCACTATAGGCACAACCCCATATAAACTAGTCTATGGAAAAAGTTGTCACTTGCCAGTAGAAATTGCTCACAAAGCCTACTGGGCAATTAAAAACGTAAACTTAGACTTAGAAGTTGCCGGTAAGAATCGATTTTGTCAAATAAATGAATTAGAAGAACTTAGGAATTATGCATATTCTAACTCCGAAATTTATAAGGAAAGAATGAAAAATTTGCATGATAAATATATTAAATCTAATGAATTTCGGATTGGAGATCAAGTTCTACTGTTCAATTCGCGACTTCGATTGTTTCCTGGTAAGTTAAAATCTAGGTGGTCGGGACCTTTTTCAGTCACCCATGTTTTTCCACACGGTGCAGTAGAAATTAAAACTCGAAATGGAACACCATTCAAAGTCAATGGCCAACGGCTTAAACTCTACAGAGGATCCATTGAGGATGAGGAAGAGGAAATCGCACTTCAAACGGTCAACGAATAAACTCATACCCGACATGTTACAGGTAAGTATACGTTCAAAACTGGTAAAATCATCTAACCATTATTCGGAGATAAGGGGCATGCACACAAGCACGTTAAAAAAAAAAAAAAAAAAAAAAAAAAAAAAAAATTTAAAATTTCACCCGGCACGGGGCCGTGTTCGCTGAACACGGGGCCGTGTCGAGGCGACTGTCGGGATAAAACCCTCTTTTTCTATCAGTTACACCATTCCACACGCCCCGTTTCGCCGAGAACTCTCTGGTTTAGAGCGATTTTCTGCCGATTTTGAACGTTACCACCAAGCCTAACAACGTCAAGGTATGATTCTATCCTTCTTAGTAGTTAGATTAGTTACTTGCATGTAGTTAAAACATCAAAAATTGGGGGAAATCTAGGGTTCTTCATGTTCATCCGGATCGAACTCAAAATTTTTGATGAAAATTGTTAGTAGTAGTTTAGAGTAGAGTAATAGGAAGTAAATAGCCATGTATTGTTGATAGATTTGTCCGATTTCCAACTAAAAACACAAACCCTTGTTCTTGAACCGAAAAACTCAAAATTGAAAGGGTAAATGGTTTGATTTTGGAAAAATGACACTTAGGGTTTCATTTTCGGGGGAAACCGCTGCTATTAGGCTAAAAATTTTCAGGTTTTCGAAACCGGGACGAAAAAATGAAAATTAGGTGTTACAGACGCCTGAACACGGGGCCGTGTTCGCTGAACACGGGGCCGTGTCCAGCCCACTGTTTGCAGTTTTCAACCCGAATTTCCATGTTTCGCACTAACTTTTGTTGTATTCTTTTCAGATGTCCAAATTCACACGGTTCAATGCCAGCGAACTTGACGCCAGGGCTCGCTATGAGGTCCTACAAACAAGGCCCGAAGAGTATCCAAGGCGGGCATGTACCGATCTTCTGACAATGGTGAACCAACTGGACCGCTTCAACAACATAGTGACGGGTCCACTGCACGTTGCATTGACTACCCGACTTAGGTCGGTCCACCAATGCACATTGGAGTTCTATAGCACGTTCATCTTCAACTCGAGACGCGACCCGTTTGATCACGAGGCGGTCGAGTTTCGATGTGGGGGTACGACCTATAGAACCTCCATGGCGCAGTTCGGATCAATCATTGGGCTGTACAAAGACGAAGAAGCGGGGAACGAAGAGAATACCGGGGGATTGCGAGATTTGGACGCAACAGAACGCCAAGCCGCATGGGCTCAAATCGGTGAGGGGGTCTACAACTCCAGCAGCACAAAGAGTACCAAACTGAGAGACCCGTTATATCGCTACATCCACAGGCTCCTCACGTACTCGCTAAACCAACGCCATGACAGTAGTGGCGTTGTTGGGGTTAGAGATTTGGTTGTCCTTCACTGCATCCACAACCGGAAGCCTCTCGATGTTCCTTACCTCCTACTGCGGAACATGCACTTGAACCGCCTTGCCTCTGCTCCTACACCAATCTTCTTCGGGGGATGGGTGTACCGTCTTTTCAAGCACTTCGCGAACATCCCGAAGTCCTTCGAAAGGAGCCCATGGTCGGGACGGGTTGATTACCATATCTGCCGGGCCATGAACTTGCTCTATGAAGCGGAGGACGGGACGGTGAGCTTTCAAAGGACGCAAGGCTACGCATGGAACCCGCAAGAGGCTCTAGTTCTTCATGCACCACCTCCACAGTACCAATACCCTCCCCAAGGCAAACAGGGTCAATCCTCCTCTCAAGGAGGCGGTTTTCCTAATTTCCAAAGTTTGCATGATCTTTTGCAGGAAAACCTCATGTGCACCCGGAACACCTATAACCTCGCCAACAACACACACCTCCGGGTAGGAGCTATCGAACGCAGCGTCAACGACATACAAGATGACATCGGTAGCATCCGGGAGTACATGGCGAGGCAGGGAGGCGGAGGTGAAGACAGTGATGAAGATATGGAGTAGGAGGCCGGGAGGAGCAAAGGGCTAGCTGGTTATGAGCCCACAGGTTTGATTACCCTTCCTATCGAACAATTCATGGCCTGCGTGCCATTTGTCAAGACAATTTACTTTCCTTAACTCTTTTCTTTTTATTTTTACTTTGTTTTTACTTTGTGTTGGATAATGTTTAACTATGGTAAGATTAGGATGTTTGGTGCTTGGTTGGATGGTATTGAATGCTTGAACAGGTGCAATGCAAGGGTTAGAATGCTAAACATTAGCACTCGCAGCCCTAGGAGGAAGAAACCGGGAGAAAACCCTATTTTTTCGGCTAACAGACTGTCACCACGGGGACGTGTTCACCCAACACGCCCCCGTGTCCATCTCCCAGTTCTGCTGTTTGGCTACTGACCTGCAGATTTTTGTCGAACACGTGGCCGTGTTCACCCAACACGCCCCCGTGTTCACCCTCTGTAAGTTTTTCTTTACTGGCAGTTCACCACGGGGCCGTGTTCAATGGACACGGGGCCGTGTCCAGAGTGCCAGTAACACAAATCTTTGTTTTTAAACACACTTTTACATATTCTAATCAACCAAAAACTCTATTTTTGGACACATTGAGGACAATGTGTAATTTAAGTGTGGGGGGATGCTAAAACCTTGGAATTTTGCAAAATCCTAAAACAAGCCTTACACAAAACTCTATTGGAACCGCTAAACACCCCAAAATTTTTTCAAAAACTTTTTCAATTTTTTTTTATTTACTTGTCTTAGTTTAAGTTGGGAATAACAAGTTATAAAAGGGTTATATTTTTACAAACTTACAACCGATAGCGTCGTGATAAAAAGAACTAACATAAGAAAATTATGAAACAGTATAACAAGTCTAGCTAAAATTCGATTATATATGCTTGGTCACATAAAAAACCCATTCCCACAAAAAGTGAGTTTTGAGCCTTTATTGAGCATAGAAATACACATATTTAGATTAAATGCTCATTTTTCGTTTCTTGTGTGAATAGCCGCTCGGTCTTTACAAATCTAGAACTTGCCACGACGATACATTCCCGGTCCTTACCAACTTAAACCCAAGTAAGTAAATGATGGAGGCATTAGGACTAACTATTTTTCTTTCAAAACCATTATTTTTCATTTTTTTTACCTACCCAAAATCCCCCTAGAAAACCCCTTTGAGCCTAAACCTTTCATTTCATTACCACCAAAACAATTTTCTACCCACCAAAAACCTTTTTCATTTTTTCACTTTTATTTTAGTGACAAACTCGGTTTTTCATAAACATACCTTTACGTGATCAAAAAAAAAAATGATGAAGTCAAAAACAAACATAAGCTACAAAAAGCTTGTTTGGAGAAATACTTCAAAAATAAATGTCACCAAAAATAAGGTATTTTACGAAAACCGACACTTGTTACGATTTTCGCCCTTTTTACTAACCACTAACCAACCACCCACCTTTAAACCCAAGCCTTCACCCCAAAAGACCTCTTGATATTTACAAAGGTAAAAGTTAAAAAGGAGGAGGATTGATCGCTTGGCAAGCATATGGAAAATGTAAATCCGTGCAGCTCTCGAGCGATTCACTTAAATATACACCTTCGGCCGAGTGATTGAGTGATCTCCCGTGAGGTATGTGAACTTGTATATAAATGGAATTTTAATAAGGCATGCTATGCCAAATTAAGTAGTTTATCTTATGAAAAAGTTCAAAATAAACCATGACGAATAAGATTGTAAATAAAATAAAAATAGAACCTATACAAACCTTGGATTCCCGACACTCTAGGACAAGTTGAAAAACTTCTCTTCTACCTATTCCATTTGGGAGTGTAAGCCACATTAAAAGAGTTTTGCTTGAGGACAAGCAAAAGTTCAAGTATGGGGGTATTTGATGTGTGCAAAATGCAACATATAAAACACATCAATTAAGGCATAAAACTAACCCTTTTTAAGTACTAATGTTGGAAAAAGAGTGTTTTTGTCTTCCTTTTGTATTTTCAGGATGAAATGAGCTCAAAATCACAAAAGAAGCAAAAAGACTACTAAATCTACCATAAATACAAGAAAAGGAACAAAAGTGAACTGCCCGGACCCTCAACGGCACCTCCCAAGACAAAGAGAAGAGAAACAGAGCCTGAACACGCCCCGTGTCCAGTGAACACGGGGGCGTGCCCAGGAAGCAGCAGAAAAGACAAACCAGTAGAAGCTTCCATTGCTCACCACGGGGCCGTGCCCAGCGGACACGGGGGCGTGTTGAAAGTACAGCAGGCGCATTAATTGTAATTCGCAATTACAATTAATGAAGAGAGAGAATGTCAGACGGGCACGGGGCCGTGTTCAGCGAACACGGGGCCGTGTCCAGCGTTCTGTTCAGCCTATAAATAGAGGAGCTTGGCTTCATTCTCTCTCATCCCTTGGCACACCACCTCTCTCACACTTCATCCACCACCCACCACCACCATAACACCATCATCCACCACCATCATCCATTGTCCATCATAGAGTGTGTGAGTCGTCTCGGGATCCAAGATTGATCGTAAGAGTTCTTGACAATCAAGGCCATGTTTGCCTAAGTCTCTTACATCACTTGGTGAAGACAAGTGTTTAGTATAATACTTTTTATTTTTAATCTTTTGCACTTTTTATTTGGTTTTGTATTAATGACTTTAATAACTAGTTACTTATGTTGAAGGTGATCTTTCCTTATCGTTTGTCCGTGGTGTCTTGGCGTTATTTTACTGTCTATATAAAATAAAAGATTTTCACCATTCATATCTCCACGGTCTATATGGAGGTATGTTGGCTACCTGGTCGGGGGTTAAGGGAACGGTTTGGTAAAGGTCTTGCCCTTGTTCAGCGTTTAGAGGTCCTGCTTGGGACCTGAGTCAAATTTAGTAGGATCTCCTTCAATGCCCATAGGTATTGGATGGCGGGGATCCAAACTCTTTGACCCCCTCATAAGCTAACTACTATTAATACTATAACCCGGCTATTTAGGACTGTATCCCTGCTGACTCAGACTACTTAGCCGAGGGTAACGTCACCGCCAAAAGCGGGGCCTACCATAATTTGCATTAATAACTTAATTCATTATCTTTCAATAATCCGACCCTTTAGGATTGTATCCTTGCTGACTCAAACTACTGGGTTGAGGGTAACGTCGCCTTCAAAAGAGGGGCCTACTACAATAACTAAGATAATCTCTTAAATAAGTGCAAAAGTGCAAAAATAATCAAAGGTTATACTAATACACGTGTCGGATCCAAGTGATTCATCTTGTCTATCTGTTTTTTATTTTATTTTCTTTTTCAGCATTTAGTTAGTTTTTATTTTTCTTAGTTTAAAACATTTTTCTAACTTTTTGATTTGATTAGACGTTGAGGATAAACCGGTATTAAAAGCTCTTGTGTCCTTGGACGACCTCGGTATCTTACCAACACTATACTACGTCCACGATGGGTGCACTTGCCCATATGTGTGTTTAGTGTTAGTAAATATCGTGTTTTATAAATTTAAAACTTGGCTAAAAGTGTAAAAAGGGCTTAAATATATATCTAAAAATATAACACACTTCACGCACATCAACAAACGTGGATTACGGTTTGGCTTTCTAAGATTTGCAAAGGTAAAGGACGAGACAAAAATGGTCAAAGCGTTAAACCAACTCTGCTTCTCTGGGTGGAAGATTAGGGCAAACGTGGCGAAATTCGTAAAGATTAAGAAAAAAACCAGTTCAAGAGTCGAGAAAGGAATGGGTCAGGAAAACAAATGCCGAAACACTACAGCAAACCCAAAGGCCGATGTACTACGGGAATAAGGTGTCTTGGCAGACATAGCAAGAGGAAAAAGGCCAGAACAGCAGATATAGCGCTAAACTTTGCTCATGAATCAGAAGCATATCGGCAGTGGAAAGAAAATGCAATTATAGGTGAGCTTAAAAGCATCAATCATCTACGAAAGATGTGGATGATGAAGGAAGGGCTTGGACTACGGGAAGCAGAGGTAAGGTATGTAGGAGGTTTGAAAGTCCTAATTACATCTAAGAATAAAGAAAGTGCAATGGAAATCCTTAACAGAGATGTGAATTGTCGCAACCCCTTGTCCCCTATCTACCCGGGAACAGGCGGCCGTGGCCAGTATCAGTGGTATAGGTGTTTATCTATTTTGGCGGCAGAAAATTTCATCAGGACCGTAGTTAGGAAATACTTTATCAGAGTAAAACACCATTTTGTATTAATAAATATATTGGGATAAAATATCTTCTTTATTTAGGTAACTTTTATAGCCACTTTTCCAAGCCTTCAGTGCTGCCAACTGGCTTCTATTTGGCTTTCACATTTTGTTACCTGAAACGTGTTTAAAAACATTTTGTCAGTGGTAAATACTGGTGAGTGAATCCCAATTTAATCAAGACAGGTTTTATCAGTTTACAGTTATTGAGGGCGATCTCGCAATTACATTTGTTTATTTTTCTACTTTAATTACCACCCACGGTACTATCAACCCGACTTGTGGTTATGCTACTACTCACAGTGTAGTAACAAATTTTGTATACAAAACCCCAACATACCGGCGATAATTGTACAATACAAATACTCAATCACTGTTTAGTATAATGTAAAAACAATTGAGGTTTGGTAAAAAAAAAAAAAACAGTTTACAAAAAGGTTCACAAAAAGGAGATTACTCACATTGCTACTTTAGGATTTTTCCTTTGTTTTTTCCTGGTTATAACCTAATAATAACACAATGCACACGCGTTAGTACAATAACCCAATATTTACATTAGTTATACCCTCCCCGAGACAGAACTTCAACGACTACCTCGGGCAGAGCCTCGATAGCCATTACAGAGCACTAAATCAATCGGGCAGCGTATCTAATACGTAACCGGGGGTTATGATACTTACAACGAGGCAGAAATTCGTTATTTAGGGGGTATAATGCCCGAGTATTACTTCTACACTTTAGAATTTGAGAGAGAATCGAAAGAAATGAGCGACGAAAACTAAAGGCTAATAGCCCCCTTTTATAGGGCTGGTCGACCAGTCTCTCACGGCCCGCGTAAGATGAAGGCTAAGCCTTCGCTGCCCCCGAGCTAGGGGTGTAGGCTTTAGCTTTGCTGATTCGTCGAACTAGGTTTGACACAAGGCTGCCATGTGGCAGCTTAGGGTGCCGCCTGGTAGGTTAGCTGTCTCGCCCCGCATAGAAGACCATAAAGGTCTTCGCGGCTCGCGAGCACCCCTTGGAATTTGTTTTTATTTTATTTTTGTAAAACTAAAGGTATTCGGGACTGGTTTTCATATACGAGATGTATTTTAAAACGTATAGGGATGTTATAAATATATTAGGGGTGTTGGAAATATTTTAGGAGGGTTGTTATATCCTCCCCCACCTTGTTTTAGAACTCGTCCTCGAGGTCTACTGGAACAGGTGTGGGTATTTCTTCTGCGTCTCTGATTCAAGTTCCCAAGTATATTCTGGTCCTCTCTTTGACTCCCATTTCACTTTGACTAGAACCAATCTCTTGTGTTTGAGATTCTTGACCTTCCTGTCTTCAATTTGTAGGGGTCTTTCTACAAACTTAAGCTTTTCATTTACCTCTATGTCCTTAAGAGGCACTACTAGTGATTCAACGGCTAAGCACTTTTTGAGATTACATACATGAAATACATCATGTATTCCTACCATTTCCTATGGCAGTTGTAGCTGATAGGCTACAGGTCCTATTCTTCTAATAATCTCAAAAGGTCCAACATACCTGAGGCTTAGCTTTCCCCTTTTGATGAATCTTACCACTCTGTCACGGCCCCCATCCCGGTGTGACCCGGTCCAGGAGCCGCGGGACAGAAACCCGTGGTATTTATTATTTGAATTGATAGCGGAAGTTTAACAGGATCTTTTGAAACTTGAAAATGCCCAATTATTTTATTTCATAAGTTGGGACAATCCCCATAATTTACAGTAAAGGTAATTTCTCGAGGAAATCCCTTGTTTTACAAAACATGTTTATTTATTTTACTGAGCCACCACTTCAAGCTTGTTAGTGCTCCGTAGCACGTTTTCCTTGATTCACAGTAAGTCACCTGAAACATGTTTTAAAAATATTTTATCAGCGGGAAAATACTGGCGAGTCATTCAGGTTAAACAAAACGACACATTAGTTATAAATTACAGCATAAGAGTGATTACAATGGCTACTATCTTATTTTTATCTGGCGTCGTGTCACACCCTGGTGACGATGGTCATACCACTATTGGGTCCTTTCACCCAAGTAGTGATGATTATCACTGTTAGGTTGGTGAACCTAACCGTGAGAAATTAGTAATGTGCACAATACCCCACTTGCCAGTGATTCAAGATAACCAAGACTTAATCCATGTAATTATAACTCTTGAAAATAATTGGTGTATTGTAAAACATTGTTGATAAAAGAGAATGACTTACATTGCAAGTTTAGACGGGCAGAGTTTAGCCTACTAATTTCGCCTTGTAACCTAATTTAAACAGCAATGCATACGAAACTAGGTCAGTAACTTAATACAACATTTACGATAACTCACGAAATCAAAACCCTCACGATGAATGACAAAGTATAGCCCAAATACGAGCAACACTTAAACATCCATCAGATCGGTTTCAATCGGTTGGACATTTTATCGTAGCAGTGATCGAGTTAATACCCTGTATCGTAGCAGCGTTTTCTTAAGTTGAATGTGATTTTCGAGCATGTCGAAAGTGATTTTGGAAAATTTTTCGCACACAACTGAACTGCTCATGGCCAACCCATTTATAGCCAGATTTTGGGTTTTACGCGGCCCGCGTAAACCCTCGCTTGACTCTTACGCGGCCCGCGAGGGCCCCCTAGTTTACGTGTAGGGCTTGTGTGTCACAGGTAGGTCTGCCACGTGTACGACACGTGGCCTGGAACACTTATCCGGTCAACTTTAAGTTGAAGTGGCCGGCATAACCCCGAGCTTAACTTTTACGTGGCCTGCGTGAAATCCAATTTCCTTAATTCCTTGGTTTTTCACGCACATTAGGGTTTCAGGGGTCCGGGTTTTCACTTACAGGTCATTTATGGACATTTTTGCAGGTCCTTACATCCTCCCCACCTTATTTAAAATCTCATCCTCGAGATTTACTAAAATAAGTGAGGATATTTTCGCTTCATCTCCGATTCCAGCTCCCAGGTGTATTCGGGTCCTCTTTTTGAATCCCAATTGACTTTGACAAGTACCAATCTTTTGTGTTTGAGAAACTTGACCTTTCTGTCTTCTATCTGGAGCGGTTTCTCTACGAACTTCAACTTTTCATTTACCTCTATGTCTTGAAAAGCTACTACCAGGGATTCGTCAGATAAATATTTCTTGAGGTTAGATATATGAAGTACATCATGTACTCCAGCTAACTCTTCCGATAGTTGTAAGCGATAGGCGACCGGTCCTATTCACTGGATTACTGGGAATGGTCCTATGTACCTCGGACTTAGCTTTCCCTTCTTACCGAATCAGACTACCCCCCTTCCAAGGAGAAACTTTTAAGAGTACCCTGTCTCCAACTTGAAATTCTAGTGGTTGGCGTCAATTGTCTGCATAACTCTTCTGGCGATCTCGAGCCGTTTTCAGTCTTTCCTTGATTTGAGTGATCTTGTCGGTGGTTTCCTGTACGATTTCAGGACCTGATAACTGGCTTTCTCCTATTTCTGCCCAACAAACTGGAGTTCTACACTTGCGTCCATACAGTGCTTCGAACGGGGCAGCTTCGATGCTTGAATGATAACTATTGTTATAGGAGAATTCAATTAAAAGTAAATGGTTGTCCCAGTTTACTCCAAAATCTATCACACATGCCCTGAGCAAGTCTTCCAGGGTTTGGATCGTCCTTTCACTTTGTCCGTCTGTTTGGGGATGGTATGCAGTACTTAAATTCAATCGTGTCCCCATTGCTTCTTGGAAACTCGTCCAGAAATGTGAAGTGAAACGACTATCTCTATCCGATACAATAGAGAGTGGAACTCCATGTAAGGATACTACCTCGTCTACTTATAACTTGGCTAATCTTTCCATACTAAAAGTTTCCTTCATGGGTAGGAAGTGAGCTGATTTGGTTAAATGATCCACAATTACCCAAATTGCGTCGTTACCATTTCTGGTTTTGGGTAACTTAGTAACAAAGTCCATGGTTATTAGTTCCCATTTCCATACAGGCATTTCTAATTGTTGTAGTAGACCTGGGGGTTTCTGGTGTTCTGCCTTAACTTGTGAGCAGGTTAGACACTTAGATACATATCTAGCTATATCCTTTTTCATTCCTATCCACCAGAAATTATTTTTAAATCTTTGTACATCTTATTATTACCAGGATGCATGGTATACCTAGATTAATGAGCTTCCTCTAAAATCTTATTTCTTAACTTTCCTTGTTTAGGTACCCAAATCCTTTTCTTGTGGAATCTCCAAATTCCATCACTTCCTTGCTCTAATTCCATTATTCGTCCTTTCATTCTTTCAGCATCATCCTTGATTGCTGTTGTCTGAACATTCTTCAGTTGTTCCATTAGATCTAATTGTAAACTTAATCTAAGAGCACGAACTCGTCGTTGTTTCTCATGATACTTACGACTTAAAGCATCTGCTACTACATTTGCCTTTCCTTCGTGATATTGAATATCACAGTCGTAGTCACTTAGAATTTCCATCCATCTCCTTTGCCTCATGTTTAATTCTTTTTGCCTAAATATGTATCTTAAACTCTTATGATCTGTATAGACTGTAAACTTACTGCCATACAGATAGTGTCTCCAAATCTTAAGGGCAAAAATTATTGTTCCCAATTCTAAGTCATGAGTCGTATAGTTTTCCTCGTGTTTCTTCAGTTGCCTTGAGGCGTATGCAATTACCTTCTTGCGTTGCATTAGCACACATCCTAATCTTAGCTTAGAAGCATCACAGTAAACTTCAAAATCTTCTGTCCCTTCTAGTAAGGCAAGAATTGGGGTGTTTGTTAACCTTTGCTTTAAAATCTTAAAAGCCTCTTCTTGTCTTGATCCCCATTCAAATTTCACTGTTTTACAGGTTAGCTTAGTTAATGGTACAACTGTTTTGGAAAAATCCTTAATAAATCTTCTATAGTATCCGGCTAACCCTAGAAAGCTTCTAACTTCCATAGCTGATTACGGGACCCTCCATTTGGTGATCACTTATATTTTGGAGGGATCTACGTGAATACATTCGTGATTCACCATGTGTCCTAAAAATTGTACCTCCTGTAGCCAAAATTCACACTTCGAGAATTTGGCGTAAAGCTTTTCCTTTCTTAACAAAGTTAAGAGTGCATGTAGGTGCTCACAATGCTCGTCTTGACTTTTGGAATAAATGAGTATATCGTCGATAAAGACAATTACAAATTTATCCAAGTGCGGTTTACAAATCCTGTTCATCATGTCCATGAATGCTGCAGGAGCATTTGTTAATCCAAAGGGCATGACTGTAAACTCGTAATGACCATACCTAGTTCTGAAGGCAGTTTTAGGTATGTCTTCTTCTTGTACATGCAATTGATGATATCCGGAGCGTAAATCTATCTTAGAAAAATACCTAGCTCCCTGAAGTTGATCGAAAAGATCATCAATTCTAGGTAATGGGTATCGATTCTTAATTGTAACCTTATTCAATTCCCTATAATCGATACACGTTCGCATCGAACCATCTTTCTTCTTTACGAACAACACTGGTGCTCCCCAAGGGGATAAACTAGGTTGTATGAATCCTTTACTGAGCAATTCATCTAATTGCTTTTTCAATTCTAACATTTCGGTGGGTGCTATCAGTGTAGTTCTAGGAATTAGATGAATTCTAAATTCTACTTCCACTGTCGGGAGGTAATCCAGGTAGTTATTCTGGGAATACATCTGAGTATTCTGATACTACTGGAATTTCCTTAAGTTCCTTACCTTTAGTGTTGATGATTGCTGAAATCATATATGCTATTCCCTGTTTTCTTGAATAACTAGCCACTTTCATTACAGAAATAAACTTCATTGGCTTACATGGCTTATCTCTTGTAATCATTACTACTTCTCCTGTGGGTGCATGAATTTCTATGGAATTCTTATCACAGAGAATTCGAGCATGGTTGGCTACTAACCAATCCATTCCTAACAGAACGTCGAATCCGGCTAAATTCATAGGTAACAGGTTTGTAGAAAATTTATGGCCTAAGAGTTCTATCTTTTCTTCTCGCAAAACCTTATCTATGTTAACAGAATTCCCATCTGTCGTTTCTACAGTAAAAACTTGTCTAAGTTTGGTTAAGGGTAGGTTAAGAGCTTGGCAGAATGAAGTATTTATAAAACTTTGGTTTGCACCAGAGTCAAATAATACTTTTGCATAAACGTCGTGAACTAGGAACGATCCAGCTATCACATCTGGAATGAGTTCTGCTTCTTGGGTAGTCAACTGGAATTCTCTTGCATTCTTTTTGGTGGTTCCATCTGCAAGTTTGGCTTTGTTGTCAGCTGGTTTGACCAATTTGGGGCAGTCTGGTCTAAAATGTCCAGCTTCTCCACAGTTGAAGCAGATTGTTGATTTCTTCCTCCTGCAATCTTCTTCTTGATGCCCTGGAATTTTGCAGAAATTGCAATACCCTTTGTATCTTCCAAAATGCTTTCTTTTACAAGTACTGCAAAATGGAGCAGTGGAAGATTGCCCGGTTCCCTTTTTCTTGAAATTACTACTATTACTCACACGGAATCCTTGGGTAATCTTTTGGGCCACTTCCTTTTTTCTGGTTTTCTTCTCTTGTGCATACCAGTCCGTCGGTCAAGGTGTTGGCTAATTCTACTGCATCATCAATTGTGCGAGGTCTCGCAGCTTTGACGATATCATGGATCTCGCTAATTAAACCCCAAATATAGCGAGAAATAAGTACCGGTTCTGGCGAAGCCAGGGTAGGTACAATTCTAGCATACTCGAAGAATGTCGAAGTATACCCTCGACAATCAACATCTACCATCCGGTGGTTTAAGAACTTATTTGTCATTTGTTCCTTTTCATATTCGGGACAAAATTTTCTTTCTACTAGTCTCTTAAATTCTTCCCAATTCATGGCATAACGCTTCCCTTGGCTTGTAGTACCGTATTCTACCATTCTAGTGCCCCTTTTTAAAAAGATGCGGTGCGTACATGACCTTGTCTTCCTCGGCACATTTACTTATTTTAATTACTGCTTCGGTTTTCTCTAACCAACGCAGTGCAGCAGTTGCCCCTTCATTGCCTGCAAATTCGATTGGTTTACAGGCAAGAAATTCCTTGTAAGTGCAACCACGCGTTGCAACTTTCATTTTCTTAAGGAATGGGGCTTGCATCACATCATTATCATTATTATTAATGTTGCCGCCTCCATTTACACTATTACTGAAATTGTCGCCGTGAGTACGTTTGCTGGGAGTAGTTGGTTTAGGTTCAACTGGATTTCGGGCAGTAGCAAGGATTGCTGGAATAGCATTTGCTATTCCCTGGGCCACGATGTTTTCTATATCTTGCCTATTAAGAAAGTGATCCTCATTGTTTTGCTCAGATTGGTTAACTTCGTTAACTGGCTCATTGACGGCGTGTTCCATCTGATAATTATCAATAGATAAATTATTTGGACAAAATAAACTAAATAATAACTAGTCACAATAAAATAATCACACATACTCATGTCAACACGTATAGCCAAAATTGTTGACTTTGCGACGTTGATATTTTTATATAGTAGTATGCATCAATACACACCAGTTATATTACAAAAGTTTTATTTTAAGTTATTTTACATGATTATATTTTAATTAATATTTATTATTATTTTATTATTATTAAGCACATAATCGCACAACCACAAACGATCCCTTTCAGCTGGCACTTCAGAAACGACGTTCCCTCTCGTCGTATTTCCATGATATCCTCTCCCCCACTTCTCGGATTCTATTTCCTGCGTCCACCAGCTCTTCGCCATTGTTGCGGAGTTCATCCAAGTTCTCGGTGCTCATAGGTGGGTTTGGTGCAGGCTCTGGGTCAAACTGGGGGAAAAAGGTATTAGGGTTATTCAAGAGATTCTGAAATTGCCAATCACTTGTCCACCATTCCTCCAACTCTCCGGGCAGAAGTTGGTGGTTAACAATGGGATCTGGGATAACAGGTGCTAAGTTAACTGGAAGTTGTGATTCGGCGGGGTAATTGAAGAGGTCTTCATTGGCAGGTCCGATGAGGTCACAATTTTCCAGTTTGCGATCAAGCTCCTCCCAGGGTGGCATTTCCTGGGCTTGCCCTGAACTTTCCCCGATCTCCTTTTCTTTGCCTTTATCCTTGGGATTCTTAGTCTTTTTAACCCTTTGTGCGGCTGGCTTCTTCCTCCGTGCGCGTCTCCAGCCTATGATTCTCCTTCTCTTTTTCGACTTGGATTTCTCCTGGGCTTGAGCCTGGAATTCCATAGGTTCTTCAGTATCGGCCAGATAATCGGAAAAACCCCCGGAAACTTCCATGTCAGTAGGATAGATAGTGAGATTCTGAAGAGCTTCAGACAACTCATTCATGCTGTTAGCACACATGAAGAAACATATACACAGTTCTAAGTTAAAATTAAATTCACAGAATAGCAATTAGAAAATTAAGTATTTCTAAATACTTAATTGGCTTAAATCAGGGGCTCTGATACCACCTTTTTTTGTCACGGCCCCCGTCCCGGTGTGACCCGGTCCAGGAGCCGCGGGACAGAAACCCATGGTATTTATTATTTGAGTTGACAGCGGAAGTTTAACAGGATCTTTTGAAACTTGAAAATGCCCAATTATTTTATTTAATAAGTTGGGACAATCCCCATAATTTACAGTAAAGGTAATTTCTCGAGGAAATCCCTTGTTTTAAAAAACATGTTTATTTATTTTACTGAGCCACCACTTCAAGCTTGTTAGTGCTCCGTAGCACGTTTTCCTTGATTCACAGTAAGTCACCTGAAACATGTTTAAAAAATATTTTATCAGCGGGGAAATACTGGCGAGTCATTCAGGTTAAACAAAACGACACATTAGTTATAAATTACTGCATAAGAGCGATTACAATGGCTACTATCTTATTTTTATCTGGCGCCGTGTCACACCCTGTGACAATGGTCATACCACTATTGGGTCCTTTCACCCAAGTAGTGATGATTATCACTGTTAGGTTGGTGAACCTAACCGTGAGAAATTAGTAATGTGCACAATACCTCACTTACCAGTGATTCAAGATAACCAAGACTTAATCCGTGTAATTATAACTCTTGAAAATAATTGGAGTATTGTAAAACATTGTTGATAAAAGAGAATGACTCACATTGCAACTTTAGACGGGCAGAGTTTAGCCTACTGATTTAGCCTTGTAACCTAATTTAAACAGCAATGCATACGGAACTAGCTCAGTAACTTAATACAACATTTACGAAAACTCACGAAATCAAAACCCTCACGAAGAATGACAAAGTATAGCCCAAATACGGGCAGCACTTAAACATCCATCGGATCGGTTTCAATCGATCAGACATTATATCGTAGCAGTGATTGAGTTAATACCCTGTATCGTAGCTGCGTTTTCTTAAGTTGAATGTGATTTTCGAGCATGCAGAAAGTGATTTTGGAAAAATTTTCACACACAACTGAACTGCTCATGGACAACCCATTTATAGCCAGATTTTGGGTTTTACGCGACCCGCGTAAACCCTCGCTTGACTCTTACGCAGCCCGCGAGGGCCCCCTAGTCTACGTGTAGGGCTTGTGTGTCATAGGTAGGTCTGCCACGTGTACGACACGTGGCCTGGAACGCTTATCCGGTCAACTTTAAGTTTATGCGGCCCGCGTAACCCTTAGCTTAACTTTTACGCGGCCCGCGTGAAATCCAATTTCCTTAATTCATTGGTTTTTCATGCACATTAGGGTTTCAGGGGTCTGGGTTTTCACTTACGGGTTTATTTATGGACATTTTTGCAGGTCCTTACACACTTCTTTCCAAGGAGAGATCTTTAATAATACCTTGTCTCCTACTTGAAATTCCAATGGCTTTCGCCTGTTATCAGCATAACTCTTTTGTCGATCACGTGCTGCTTTCAGTCTTTCCTTGACTTGAATAATCTTCTCTGTTGTTTCTTGCACTATTTCTGGTCCCATTTAGTTGCTTTTCTCCAATTTCTTCCCAACAAACTGGAGTTCGGCACTTTCGTCCATAAAGTGCTTCGAATGGTGTATCGTTGATGCTGGTATGATAGTTGTTATTATAGGAAAATTCTATTAATGGTAAATGATCGTCCCAATTTCCTCCGAAATCAATTACACAGGCTCTAAGCATATCTTCCATTGTCTGAATTGTCCTTTCGCTTTGTCCATCCGTTTGAGGATGATAAGCTGTGCTTAGATTTAGCTTGGTTCCTATTGCTTTTTGGAAACTTGTCCAAAAACGAGAAGTAAACCGGCTATCTCTATCAGAAACAATTGATAAAGGAATTTCATGTAATGAAACTATTTCATTTACATATAACTTTGCTAACTGTTCCATACTGAAAGTTTCCTTCATTGGTAGGAAATGAGCAGACTTGGTTAACCTATCTACAATCACCCAGATTGTATCATTACCTTTTCTTGTTTTGGGTAATTTGGTCACAAAATCCATTGTTATCAATTCCCATTTCCAAACCGGCATTTCTAATTGCTGCAGTAACCCTGAGGGTTTCTGATGTTCAGCTTTAACTTATGAACAAGTTAGACACTTGGTAACATAAGCTGCTATATCCTTTATCATTCCTATCCACCAAAAATTCTTTCTTAAGTCCTGATACATCTTATCACTTCCAGGATGTATCGTATATTTAGACTTATGGGCTTCTTCTAATATTCGGTGACGTAGGTTTTCTTGTTTGGGTATCCACATTTCTTTAGTATGAAATCTCCAAAATTCCATCAGTTCCTTGTTCTAATTCCTTAATCATTCCTTTAAGTTTTTCTAGTATCATCCTTGATTACTGATTCTTGTGCTTTTCTAATCTGTTCATTTAAATCTATCTGCAGATTTAATTTAAGAGAGCGTACTATTTTTGGCTTCTCGTGGGATTTTCGACTTAAAGCATCGGCTACTACATTAGCCTTTCCTGCATGGTACTGGATATTACAATCATAATCACTAAGTATCTCCATCCAGCGTCTTTGTCTCATATTTAATTCCTTTTGCCCGAAAACATACCTTAGACTCTTGTGATCAGTGAAAATGGTAAACTTACTACCATAAAGGTAATGTCTCCAAATCTTAAGGGCAAAAATTATGGCTCCTAATTCTAGATCATGGGTTGAATAATTCTCTTCATGATTCTTAAGTTGTCTAGACGCCTAGGCTATAACCTTTTGACGTTCCATCAACACACATCCATAACCTAACTTAGAAGCGTCACAATAGAATACAAATTCTTCTGTTCCTTCTAGTAAGGCTAGTATGGGTGCGTTGGTTAATCTTTGCTTAAAAATTATAAAGGCTTCTTCTTGTTTTGGTCCCCATTCAAACTTAACAAATTTACAGGTTAACTTAGTTAAGGGAATGGCTATTCTAGAAAAATCGCCGATAAATCTTCTATAATAACAGGCCAATCCTAGAAAACTTCTAACCTCGTTTGGTGACTCGGGGGTTTTCCATTTGGTAATCGCCTCGATTTTGGTGGGATCCACATGAATTCCTTCATGGTTGACTAGATGTCCAAGAAATTTTACCTTTTCTAACCAAAATTCGCGTTTCGAAAATTTAGCGTAAAGCTTTTCTTTTCTTAGCAAATTTAGGAGTGCATGCAGATGCGCTGCATGTTCCTCTTTACTCTTAGAGTAAATGAGAATATCATCTATACAGACAATTATGAATTTATCCAAATATGGCTTACATATCTGGTTCATTATGTCCATAAATGCGGCTGGGGCATTGATTAAACCAAATGGCATGACAGTAAATTCATAATGGCCATACCTTGTTCTGAAAGCGGTCTTAGAAATGTCCTCTTCCTGTACCTTTAATTGATGATATCTAGAGTGTAAATCGATTTTAGAGAAAAATCAAGCTCCTTGCAATTGATCAAACAGATCATCCATTCTCGGTAATGGGTACCGATTTTTAATCAAGAATTTATTCAATTCTCGGTAATCAATACACATACGCGTTGACCCGTCTTTCTTTTTGACGAATAAGATTGGTGCTCCCCATGGTGATGAACTTGGCTGTATGAATCCTTTTTCCAATAGTTCTTCTAACTATTTCTTTAGCTCTTGCATTTCCGCTGGTGCCAACTGGTAGGGTACCTTAGCAATTGGTGTTGTCCCTGGTAGCAGATGAATTCTGAATTTAACTTCCCTGTCCGGCGGTAATCCTGGTAATTCTTCTGGAAACTGAGATACTACGGGAATATCTTTCAGTTCTTTTCCTTTAGTGTTAATGATTATGGAAATCAAATACACTAGTGATCCTTTTCTTGCATAACTGGCTGTTTTCATCACATAGATGAATTTTGTGGATCTAGACGGCTTATCTCCTTTAATTGTGATCTTTACACCTTTTGGTGAATTTACTTGGATTGACTTTTGATCACATAGAATACTGGCTTTATTGGCTACTAACCAATCCATTCCTAATACAACATCAAATCCTGCCAGATTCATTGGATAAAGATTTGCAATAAACTTTTGATTTAAAAATTCTATTCTTGCTCCCTGCAAGATTTCGGTAATCTTAATGGTTTCCCCATTTGCTGTCTCTACTAGACATTCTTGTGGGAGTTTAGTTAATGGTTGATTGAGAAGTTTGCAAAATGAAGTATTAATAAAAATTTGGTTCGCACCAGAGTCAAATAATACTTTGGAAAAAACATCATTAACTAAAAACGTACCGACAATCACGTCCGGGATCATCTTTGCTTCTTCTACAGTTAGAACAAATGCTCTAGGATTCTTAGTAATCTTGTTATTCATAGCTGGAGCTAGTTTCAAACAGTTCGGTTTGATGTGACATTTTTCTCCACAGTTGAAGCACACTCCATTACTGGGTTTCTTCCTACAATCTTCCTCCTTGTGTCCTGGTATCTTGCAGAAGTTACAGTAGGTGTAGCATCTTCCTGAATGCTTCTTCTTGCAAGCCTTACATTAAGGTGCAGAGGTAGAACCTATGTTTTTCCCACGATTGGAATTTCCATAACGAAATTCTTTGGTAAGCCTTTGAGCTAGGTTCCTCCTCTGTTTTTCTCTTGCGTACGCATTAATTCATCAGTCAAGGTGTTTGCTAGTTCTACAGCTTCTTCTATAGTTTGTGGTCTAGCTGCCTTGACTACATGCCTAATTTCACTGATTAATCCCCAGATGTAACGGGAGATTAATACTGGTTCTTGTGAGGCAAGGGTCAGCACTATTCTAGCATATTCAAAGAATAAAGTAGTTTAACCCTTACTATCCACTCCAGTCATTTTAAGGTTTAAGAACTTATTTGCTATATGTTCCTTTTCATTGGAAGGACAGAATTTCCTTTCAACCATGTTCTTAAACTCATTCCATTCCATATTATAGACTTGGTCACTTCCTCTAGACTGGATGATAGTGTTCCACCATTCTAAAGCTGAGTTCTTAAACAGATTGGAGGCAAACGTTATCTTATCTTCTTCTGCACACTTACTTATTTTTAAGACTACCTTAGTCTTTTCTATCCAGCATAGAGCTGCAATGGCCCCTTCATTGCCTGAGATTTCCAATGGTTTACAAGACCAGAATTCCTTGAAAGAACAACCATAAGACGTGTGTCACACCCCGATACTTCCATGTATTACCGGTGGGCCCGGTGGGGAGTATCGTGACGTAGTTGATATCATCAAGGACAATTTCTCATAGTTTAATACAGAGCGGAAGTCGAAAGATAAAATCATTTCAAACCGAATTAGAAGTAATATCAAGTATTACAAAAACGGTTGTAAGGGATCCACAGGCGGATCAAAGTTAAAAGGAACATTGTTCAACAGATTTGTAAACAACTAAGCTTGCAAGACTCTTTATTGACGCTAGGAGTGGCCAGCCTATTCCGTCTAGTACCTGCACTTAGCCCTTTTGGAAAATACGCCAGTTTACACTGGTAAATACAATTAACCGACTCATTTTGAAAATATTTAAGAAAATTGATTTGAATGCACAAGGCACAAAATATCTTTTATAACTTGGGACAATTATTTAAAAATAATCTTGTATATACAGATTTAAATGTTTGTCGTCCGTCAGGGCCGGTTAGAAGAGCCGGACAAGATTAACTGACACACCACAAGTATAATGCCCAGAAGGAATACCTTATTGTGGGATACTTTTCTACATACGCAACTGTCAGGTGTATTCCTACACCCCGTGCTTAAGTCGTGGCCATTTCATTGAATGAGCCGAGGATATCCTGGACACGGTCATTAACCCCCCAAAGGCCATATACCAAACAAAAAAGATTAAAACGAGTTATGTAAATATATTAGTCACAATCCGATTTAAATAATTACACACCCGACCAAGCGGTATTATTATAATACCGTATCCCAAGCCCGTATAACGGAAAATAAGTTAATAGTATTTACCTGAGCAAATTGTACAAATTTATCTCAGACGTACAAATCAGCAAACACAGTTATCTTTTACTGGGCTCTTAAATTTGGAACGAAGGTTTTAATAACCTATTAGATTCCAACAGGACTTACTTAAGTTTAAACTTAGACCGGTTAGTTTTAAAGAAAGGTATACGGTTCAAAACACAAGATTAAGCGAAGACTGGAATAGAATGTGACTTAGACCCGACAAGTATGAAGACTTGTATAATATGGGTAAACTAACCACATTCTGGATTTTGAAGTGAAAATGATAAGTTTTGACCCGTTTCGGTTAATTTATGCAAACTAGTTACATAAACCGCACCGAACACGATAAATGCATAACGGGTAACCAAATGAGTCATGAGTAGGTTTCCTAAGTTAATATGCCTTAAATATGTTGTGATATCAGTAGGATACCTTCCATTATGCCCAAAACGAATTTAAACTCAACTTAAGCCCCAAAAGGGTATTTTGGTCATTTTAAAGGTTATAAAAGAGATTAAATATTAATCTGAGGTTCAGGTCTGAAATGATCAGTAAGAATATTTAATTTAATAAGTTATATCAGTAGCGTATTGCATATATTTGAAATTTATCATTTATAACCAAACTATGCACCGTAGGGGCATTTTGGTAATTTCACATAAGCCTTAAAGGTCAAATTTGGAAATCTGAATTCAAAACTATTTCTTACTGTTAAAGTTACAAAATTACTTAAAACATCAGTAGGTATTAAGTCTTATATGTCAAAAATAGTTTTAACCCATACTATGCGTTTAAAACGCGTAAAAGTCGGTTTTAAGCGATTTTCAGGTTATAAATAGGAAATCTGAGTTTTTGATCAGTTTATAAAGTTCAAAATATTTTGTTTATCAAATAAATTATTAGCAAAAAGTTTGGTATCAAAATGTTATGTAAAACTCATTTTATTAGCAAAAAGGGTATAACCAACAATTACCCAATCAAAGCAAGAACCCTATGTTATGCTCAGCTTAAAAATAAATAAAAATATTCAAAACTCCCAAAATATTATATTACATCAGTGGATAAAAAGTTTGGTGTCAAAATATGGGTTTAGATAGGCATTATGCTAATAATGCCGTTTAAATAATAAAAAGCTTTCAATTTACGCTATTGAGCATAACTCTTAATCTAGACCTCAAACTGATGCCAAATTTTTAGGGCATGTTTATAATTCAGTACTAAAGGTTTTTGTCCTCTCACATTTTCAAAAATCTTGTTTTATGGTCAAAAGGGTATAATGGTCAATATTTAAACATATAACGGAAACATGCAAATGAACTAGGATTTCTATGGAACCATGTTGTATAACCTCAGAGGGTTATACTAACACATAATATGCTCCTAAAGGAATCCTAAGGCATAACTAAACTAAGCTAAATTGGGTCAGAACTGAAAGTCAAAGCAAAAGTCAACTTTTGCTACTTTCGGTTGCGAACCGAGCCTAAACTCAGAATTGTCGGGTTGAACATGCCTAAACATGTTCTTATAATAATTACCAAGTTATTTAAGTGTTATAACATGTTCCATAACTTCTGTATTATTAGTTATGAATTAATTTGTAGAAACTGACTTGTTTGACTTTTTATTAAGAAGTTTGACCCGACAATTGACTAAGTAAACGTGGTAATTAGGAGGTGCCCTTTTGAGGGTTTAACACCTACCTAATTACTCTCACGTAGCCATGTTCGTTGCGAACAATGGCTTGACAATTTAAAATTCAAAGCGTTTAACGTAAACGCTAGACTTTTCGGCTTTTTAAGCCAATTAAAATTAACTAGCCACAAGAGGATACTTACAAAGTGTCACACCCCGACCACGTAAAACAACAAATCGTGGCGGAAACGTCGGGGAGTGTTGTAACAGAATCATTGTTCCATAACACATGGAAATTGAAATGTTGTTTTATTGATTAAAAGAAATTACAATGTCTTAACAACAAGTAAGCATAACATAATTAACTAGTCTTGCATCTTTTAATGTCACTAAGGCCTCGTCCATTCCTATGTGAGCATACACCAAAATCTTCATCATATAACACCAACTACTGTACCTGAAACACATGTGAAAATACGTCAGCATAAAAATGCCGGCGAGTATATAGGTTTTATTGATTTAGGATTCATGACTTATAAGTTTGGAAAAAGTTGTTTAACAAAAGTCAGTCATGATCCTTGTAAAAATGTTTTGTTTTATAAATCGTTTGAAAAGCGGTGATAAACATGTATAGTAAAAAAAAGAAAATGATGTAAGGTTAAATAAATAGGGTAAAGTTCTTGTATAAATAATCTTAACATACTAAACATACAAATTGAAGGAAAACTCAAAAAGACAAGGTGGCATTTTTGTAATTATCAATAACTATCAAAGTTACTCCACAAATATACCTAAAAAACCTAACCACTCCCCCCACCCAAAAAAAAACCTAAACCCCCCACCCCCCAAAAACCTAAAAAAACCTACCCCCCCACCCCCCAAAAACCTAAAAAAACCTAACCCCCCCACCCCCCAAAAACCTAAAAAAAAACCTAACCCCCCCCCCAACTCCCAAAAACCTAAAAAAAAACTAACCCCCCCCCCCCCCCAACCCCCAAAAACCTAAAAAAAACCTAACCCCCCCCCCCCACCCAAGCTAAAATGCTAAAAACTAAACCCCCCAAAAACCTAAAAAAATCTAAAAAAATAAAAAAAAACACACAAATTATTTTATTTTATTTTTTTTAACATTTTTTATTAAAAATCGCTACTTTTAGTAGCAGCAAAAAAAATTTTTTTTTTTTTGCTAACGAAATGTAGCGATTTTTAATAAAAAATGTTAAAAAAAATTTGTGTTTTTTTAGGTATTTTTGGTCGTAACTTTGATAGTTGGTGGTAATTACAAAAATGCCACCTTGTCTTTTTGGGTTTTCCTTCAATTTGTATGTTTAGTATGTTATGATTATTTGTATTTGATCTTTTGCCTAAATAAATAACCAAGTAAAATGAATTTGTATAAAACAAACTGTTTTTGTAAAACAAGTCTTGTGAAAAATATGTTATTTGTGTAAAATGTATAAGTCCAAATTGAATGAAATAAATAACGCTACGACATGTAATATAATACAAGCACATATATATAGGAAGTACCAGCGGCGTATCCACCATGCTTGTATCACATTACACACGTCTCGTTACTTAAATCACTTATCCAAACAAACCACCAATGTAAATTGCCCACGACTAAACCATTTTTCAAATGTCTTTGTGAAAACCGTGTCAAAAATGTTTATGTCAAAATGTAGCCCATGAAATGTGTATATCAATATCGAAATGTCTATGTCAAATGTCAATCAAGTAATGTGTAAATAAAATGTCATGTATGGCAAGTGAAATATGTATCAACTAAACCATAGGTAAAAATGCACAAACAATGTACTATGTATGCGACAAATGGACATACATAGCATGTGATGTAAAATGTACTAAGTATGATGAACATACATAGCATGAAAAGGTAATGTAAAACAATGTACTAAGTATGCGCTAAACGAACATACGTAGCATAAAATGTCATATAAAACGATGTACTAAGTATGCACACAATGGGCATACATAGCAAAAACACAATGAAATCATGTACTAATAGTGTACCAGTGAACATAGCAAGTATACGATATGAAAACATGAAAAGCATGAAAATAACAAGTAGGCACATGTGTTTCACCCCAAAATGTTTGGAAAACAGTAAAAGAGTGGACTATATACTCACTTGAGGGTGCTTAGAAGTCTTGAATAACAACCAAGCAAAGCTAGAGGGATCACGTAAATTAAACGACACCTAATATAGGTAACTATGTAAATAACCAGACCTAATCGGGAGATTGGATAGTATGAGGTTTCGTAAACCAAATGAGTATTGGAACTCATATATATGGTTTAACAAAGCCCACATACTAAAATGAAACCTAACCTAAGTGCTTACGACCCATTACGACCCGTTTAGGTAGCTTATGCTACTTTAACGTGTTGTTCGCGTAAAACGCGTTCGGTCCACTTAACTAGTCCTATGACAAGTGTTATATGCCTTAACATGTCTAATATTGTTGCTAAATCAGTTTAGATGTCAAAAATTAAGTTACACGTGCTTAAAATGAATTTATGCGTAAAAAGGGCATTTTGGTAATTTTCCTAAGGCATATAAACTACCTATCACACAACTACTTGAACGACGTGACCATAAGGTATAACCTCAAAAGGTTATTCCCTATACAACTATGGTCACCTAATGTGTTTGGTCGGATCCTAAAGATCGACCAGATGGGTCGGGTTCGAAAGTATAAGCGATGGTTTAGATCGCTTACCTTTACGACCCTAGACAAGCACAATCTAAAAGCGATGAGCTAAACATGCTAGAACATGTTTAGTTAAGTTAGAAAACAGGTTTGGTATCAAAACAAACGGTTTTAATACCCTAGAGTAGTTTGGTTACAAAATACGCGAGAAAACGCATTTTGTCCGAAACTACGACTCGTCACTGAGCCTAGATAACGTGGTAATCAGTAGGTATAGTCACTAGGGACTATAACCATCGTGATTACGCTCACGTTATGAAGTTCAAACGAACTTCGCGTTGACCATAAACTGGTCAATGCAGAAAGTCAAACGCATTTTGACTATAACGCTAAAACGAACGAAGAAACGCGATAGATACTTACTGAAGGTCCCCGCAAGATTCGAACCCGATTCACTCTCAGGTAGGAAGCATATACTTCCACTTAGAGAGTGTAGAATCAGATTCAAATGTGAGGAAATGAGGTGGAACATGGAGGGGGTATTTATAGGTGTAGTAGAACCGTTAAGATCGTTCCTCGTTATCCGAGATACAATCCTAGCCGTACACATCGAGCCCATAGTTTTAGAAAACCAGGGGAGCCTCCAAACCAGCCCATAGATACCCAAAAACCATGTGCACAAGAGGGAAACAGCTGGAACAAGCTGGATTGCATTTCTGCTGAACTGGGACATGCTTACGGACCGTAATCATGTCCATACGGTCCGTAAGGACCTGGCTTGCTGGCATAAACTTTCATAAAATGGCAGAACAGGCCCCTGTGACTCCGAACTTGATTTTTGATGCGTTTTGACACGTTTAAGCCCCGTTGACCTCATTTTAAGGCACAAATATGAAGTTATAGTATAGGGAACTTAAAATGTGCTCAAAAATATGTCAGATGTCAGTTCGTTTGGCCACACGATTGCGTTGTTCGGTTAATTACGACGGAAGTCGTAACGGACGCGCAAACGATCCAAGTTGCGCAACAAATGGATTTTTGACAAGCATAACACTAAAAAAAATATTTCAATGCTTACATAAATTTTTGGATGTCCGGATGTATTCAGAACGTAAGATATGTGTGAAAATGTAAACTTATGCACTTTTTGACGCTTTTAGTCCCTGAATGACCAAAAAGTTTATTTTTGCGCACCAAACACCTCAAAGCCTATTTCTAAGCTATGTAAAGGATATTTAGGGCATATTTAACTTATGATCAAGTTCCGGAATGTTCGTTACAGTACAAATTGACATACTTTTGTAGTTTGTCGAATTTAGTCCCTGTAAGCGAATAAACTTGATTTCGGCATACCAAACCATCCAAAACTTATTTCTAAGTTATGTAAGGGTTATTTATGGTATGTTAAGCCTATGCCACTATTCCGGAGTGTTTGTTGCATTAAACTGGTTATATTTACGCATCAGGTCGCGTATAACCTTCTAGAAAGCGATTTAAAGCCCGAAATCGATCAAGAATTAATATGTGCAAACGATACACATATTTATACAAATCCCAAGTATGAAATACAATATTTCATAGATTTGGTGTTTGTTTGATGGTTGAAGCGACACAGGTGTCATAGTCTCCTCTACTTCAGGAAATTTCGTCCCGAAATTTACTTAGAGGAAACTTGAAGTTGAAAAGATCAAACGAATAATCCTGTGGTGATTCAACTAGACTTCAATAGAGTCCCTTTAACTAGGTCACCAAAGGATCTTTTTAACTAGATTAACAAACAATCTCTTGAACTAGACCACCCGAGGGCCTCTTTAACTATATCAACACATGATATCTTTAACTAGATTTCCGAACCAATCTCTTTAACTAGATCAACGAATGATCTCTTTAACTAGACCACCAGAGGGCCTCTTTAACTATATCAACGCATGATATCTTTAACTAGATTGCCGAACCAATCTCTTTAACTAGATCGACGAATGATCTCTTTAACTAGACCACCACAGGGCCTCTTTAACTATATCAACGCATGATATCTTTAACTAGATTGCCGAACCAATCTCTTTAACTAACGAATGATCTCTTTAACTAGACCACCAGAGGGCCTCTTTAACTATATCAACGCATGATATCTCTAACTAGATTGTCGAACCAATCTCTTTAACTAGATCAACGAATGATCTCTTTAACTAAACTACCCAAGAGGAATCTTTAATTACATCAACACATGATGTCTTTAAACTTTGGAATACTACTTTATAATCCAAGGGACTTAACTACAACGTAGAAGTCCATTAAGGATTTAAGATAGTACCTTTGGATATCATACTATGAATCCCTTATCGAAGATATGGAAGATTCTACGAGGATTTGGATAACAAAAATTTGGATCAGAAAAACATAAAAGGGAGAACATAAGCACATAATCACATAATTGTTTAATTTGACTTTTATTTTGTTATCTTTGGATGCAGATACTTAAAGCACACCAGGAATCCAATCCGTGGATTTCATTTGGCACTTTAATCATTTTCAAGAATCTATCTCTGAAGATAGAAAAATCTTATTAGGAATTCGGCTTTGTCCTTATTGAATCGTAATGTACGTATTGAATCATACAAAGAATTCAATTAAGGACTCCGATGAACGATACCCATCCATAAGGATCTAATTATGAGGATAGAAAGATCCTACATGGATTTTGGAATTTGTGTAACGAGAGGTGTTCCGACACCTTGCACTAGGCGTGCTTAAGTCGATACACAAGGTAGAAAGTTCATGAGGTTGAGGCGCTAGCTATGCCAAGGCGACATATGAAGCAAAATTTTGAAGGTTGAGCAGCAGCAGTATTGGTAACAGCTTTGCTTTGGATTGCAAAACGGCACATGTTAACCAAATGTCCCCATCGTCCACTGTGGGTACATTTGAAACAGGGTATTTGATTCGAATGATGACGGTGGCATTGATTACACCAAAGAGCAGTTCCCTTATACAGCTTTATCCCTGAGGCGAGTCATGGTGATAGCTAAATCAACGGTCCTCTAGAGTACGACGCCTATTTGCTGGGTAGTTGCAGCACCTGGTTCGCACATTTGAGTGTTGTTGCGATGAAGAGGCATCTTGAAGACAATGGAAGGCATAGGAGGAAACAAGTGAAAGATAGTCAAAAGGAAATGACAACGCATGAAGATTTTGACCATTTGTTTGTTACCAAAGGCAAATAAATGAGACGGTGACTAATCAAAGTAAGCGGGTCAATATAAGGTATCGCGAAGACATGCTCGCCTATAAGTGGACACTCACCCCAAGAGTTCCCAGGTAAGAGTGACTGGTCCGATACTGTGGATTTGTACGAACACTCTAGCCTTAGACAGAAGACCCAGGGTATAGGCACCCACTCTTCCAGTTTGCACGTGTTCACATTATTTAGACTCAAACTTTGACAAGTTTGAAAACTCAAAAGGCACTAAGCCAAATATGAGTCAAACTGGAAGGGTTCAAAACCTTATAATAAATCATCCTAGAATAGATGATCAGTTTTCAAGGCAGATCAAATTTATGTTCTTGTTGTGGTTGTAACCTAAGGATAAGTGACGGTATTGTTTTAAAATCTAAACACAAGAATCTTGTGTTAGGGTCCTAGGAAAGTTATAGACTAGGTTAAAGCATTACTAATAACCTAATTCCCTATAACCATGAGCTCTGATACCAACTTTTCTGTCACACCCCGACCACGTAAAACAACAAAGCGTAGCGGAAACGTCGGGGAGTGTTGTAACAGAATCATTGTTTCATAACACATGGAAATTGAAATGTTGTTTTATTGATTAAAAGAAATTACAATGTCTTAACAACAAGTAAGCATAACATAATCAACTAGTCTTGCATCTTTTAATGTCACTAAGGTCTCGTCCATTCCTATGTGAGCATACACCAATATCATCATCATATAACACCAACTACTGTACCTGAAACACATGTGAAAATATGTCAGCATAAAAATGCCGACGAGTACATAGGTTTTATTGATTTAGGATTCATGACTTATAAGTTTGGAAAAAGTTGTTTAACAAAAGTCAGTCATGATCCTTGTAAAAATGTTTTGTTTTATAAATCGTTTGAAAAGCAGTGATAAATATGTATAGTAAAAAAAAAAAAGAAAATGATGTAAGGTTAAATAAATAACCAAGTAAAATGAATTTGTATAAAACAAACTGTTTTTGTAAAGCAAGTCTTGTGAAAAATATGTTTTTTGTGTAAAATGTATAAGTCCAAATTGAATGAAATAAATAACGCTACGACATGTAATATAATACAAGCACTTATATATAGGAAGTACCAGCGGCGTATCCACCATGCTTGTATCACATTACACACGTCTCGTTACTTAAATCACTTACCAAAACAAACCACCAATGTAAATTGCCCACGACTAAACCATTTGTCAAATGTCTTTGTGAAAACCGTGTCAAAAATGTTTATGTCAAAATGTAGCCCATGAAATGTGTATATCAATATCGAAATGTCTATGTCAAATGTCAATCAAGTAATGTGTAAATAAAATGTCATGTATGGCAAGTGAAATATGTATCAACTAAACCATAGGTAAAAATGCACAAACAATGTACTATGTATGCGACAAATGGACATACATAGCATGTGATGTAAAATGTACTAAGTATGATGAACATACATAGCATGAAAAGGTAATGTAAAACAATGTACTAAGTATGCGCTAAACGAACATACGTAGCATAAAATGTCATGTAAAACGATGTACTAAGTATGCACACAATGGGCATACATAGCAAAAACACAATGAAATCATGTACTAATAGTGTACCAATGAACATAGCAAGTATATGATATGAAAACATGAAAAGCATGAAAGTAAGAAGTAGGCACATGTGTTTCACCCCAAAATGTTTGGAAAACAGTAAAAGAGGGGACTATGTACTCACTTGAGGGTGCTTAGAAGTCTTGAATAACAACCAAGCAAAGCTAGAGGGATCACGGAAATCAAACGGCACCTAATATAGGTAACTATGTAAATAACCGGACCTAATCGGGAGATTGGATAGTATGAGGTTTCGTAAACCAAATGAGTATTGGAACTCATATGATATGGTTTAACAACGCCCACATACTAAAATGAAACCTAACCTAAGTGCTTACGACCCATTACGACCCGTTTAGGTAGCTTATGCTACTTTAACGTGTCGTTCGCGTAAAACGTGTTCGGTCCACTTAACTAGTCCTATGACAAGTGTTATATGCCTTAACATGTCTAATATTGTTGCTAAATCAGTTTAGATGTCAAAAATTAAGTTACATATGCTTAAAATGAATTTATGCGTAAAAAGGGCATTTTGGTAATTTTCCTAAGGCATATAAACTACCTATCACACAACTACTTAAACGACGTGACCATAAGGTATAACCTCAAAAGGTTATTCCCTATACAACTATGGTCACCTAATGTGTTTGGTCGGATCCTAAAGATCGACCAGATGGGTCGGGTTCGAAAGTATAAGCGATGGTTTAGATCGCTTACCTTTACGACCCTAGACAAGCACAATCTAAAAGCGACGAGCTAAACATGCTAGAACATGTTTAGTTAAGTTAGAAAACAGGTTTGGTATCAAAACAAACGGTTTTGATACCCTAGAGTAGTTTGGTTACAAAATACGCGAGAAAACGCATTTTGGCCGAAACTACGACTCGTCACTGAGCCTAGATAACGTGGTAATCAGTAGGTATAGTTACTAGGGACTATAACCATCGTGATTACGCTCACGTTATGAAGTTCAAACGAACTTCGCGTTGACCATAAACTGGTCAATGCAGAAAGTCAAACGCAGTTTGACTTTAACGCTAAAACGAACGAAAAAACGCGAAAGAATACTTACAGAACGTCCCCGTAAGATTCGAACCCGATTCACTCTCAGGTAGGAAGCATATACTTCCACTTAAAGAGTGTAGAGTCAGATTCAAATGTGAGGAAATGAGGTGCAACATGGAGGGGGTATTTATAGGTGTAGTAGATCGTTCCTCGTTATCCGAGATTCAATCCTAGTCGTACACATCGAGCCTATAGTTTTAGAAAACCAGGGGAGCCTCCAAACCAGCCCATAGATACCCAAAAACCATGTGCACAAGAGGGAAACAGCTGGAACAAGCTGGATTGCATTTCTGCTAAACTAGGACATGCTTACGGACCGTAACAAGTCCATACGGTCCGTAAGGACCTGGCTTGCTGGCAGAAACTTTCATAAAATGGCAGAACAGGCCCCTGTGACTCCGAACTTGATTTTTGATGCGTTTTGACATGTTTAATCCCCGTTAACCTCATTGTAAGGCACAAATATGAAGTTAAAGTATAGGGAACTTAAAATGTGCTCAAAAATATGTCGGATGTCAGTTCGTTTGGCTGCACGATTGCGTTGTTCGGTTAATTACGACGAAAGTCGTAACGGACGCGAAAACGATCCAAATTGCGCAACGAATGGATTTTTGACAAGCATAACACTAAAACAAAATATTTTAATGCTTACATAAGTTTTTGGATGTCCGGATGTATTCAGAATGTAAGATTTGCGTGAAAATGCAAACTTATGCACTTTTTGAGGCTTTTAGTCCCTGAATGACCAAAAAGTTTATTTTTGCGCACCAAACACCTCAAAGCCTATTTCTAAGCTATGTAAAGGATATTTAGGGCATATTTATCATATGATCAAGTTTCGGAATGTTCGTTACAGTACAAATTGACATACTTTCGCAGTTTGTCGAATTTAGTCTCTGTAGGCGAATAAACTTGATTTCGGCATACCAAACCATCCAAAACTTTTTTCTAAGTTATGTAAGGGTTATTTAAGGTATGTTAAGCCAATGTCACTGTTCCGGAGTGTTTGTTGCATTAAACTGGTTATCTTTACGCATCAGGTCGCGTATAACCTTCCAGAGAAAGCGATATAAAGCCCGAAATCGATCAAGAAATAATATGTGCAAACGATACACATATTTATACAAATCCCAAGTATGAAATACAATATTTCATAGATTTTGGTATTTGTTTGATGGTTGAAGTGACACAGGTGTCACACAAAGGGTCCAATGGACTGAATAGAGGTTCCAAAATGTTTGGGATCCCCTTTAGAATTGAAAGATAGCATATTTTGAATGCATTGTGCAAAAGAATGGTTGAAGGTCCATCTATTTATAGTGTTAGGAAAAGAATAAGATCTTGACAAGTGTTTAGGGACCTCACAAGATGATCCCAAGTGTACACACAACTGTTACAAATCTGTTTGCAGCCCATGGTATTCAGTTTAGATGGTTTTGTATGTGAGAAGAACAAACAAACAACCCCAAAACAACAGCTTTTAAAACTGCTGCTGCTCATCAAAAAGCTCGCGGCCCGCGTAGGCTATAAGCCTAGCGGTCGCGGCCCGCGTCCGAGGTTCAGCTCTCCAAAAGTTTGGCAGTTGCACAGAATCAGTCCCTGTCCTTGATTATTGTATATTTTCAGTTTCAAAAGTGACCAAACCAGTCCCTGCAGGTTGTTAGTCCTTTTTCTAGACTCCCAAAAACGACCAAATCAGTCCTTGCATATGATAAATGCCATTTTTGACACATTTAAGGCCCGTTAAGCCATTTTTAAGGCTCTACAATGATTCCTAAGTATAAGGGATATGAAATATGATTAAAAATATGTCAGATGTCGGTTCGTTTGGTCGTACGATCACGTTATTCGGTTAATTACGACGAAACACGAACGGACGCGAAAAACGATCCAAATTACACGACGAATGGAATTTTATCATGCCAATCACTAAAATAAAATATTTTAATGATTACATAAACTTTTGGATGTTCGGATATATTCAGAACGTAAGATATGTGCGAAAATGCAAACTTATGCACTTTTTGACGCTTTTAGCCCCTGTTTGACTTAAAAGTTTATTTTTGCACGCCGGACCCCTCAAAGCCTATTTCTAAGCTATGTAAAGGATATTTAGGGCATTTTTAACTTATATTCAAGTTCCAGAACGTCCGCTACCATCCGATTCAATATACTTGTGCAGTTTGACGCAAATAGTCCTTTAATCGCACAAAGTAGCGCGAAATGTTGTTTAATGATATCCAAGCCTTCCATGGCCCATAATGGGTATTCCCAAGCATGTGTTTAAATACTACTACGCTCATGTTCGCTTAAATGGTCACCAAAAGGCGTAGATTCAAAAGTTGACACTTTTGGTCCCTCTAATGCGCACACTTGCGTATATCATTGTTTAATAGCATCGAAGCCTTATCTAATCCATATTCGGCATTCTCGAGAGTATTATTAAACATCACAATGCTTAGGATTCATTAAAAGGTCATTCAGAGGTATAATTAAACATATTGACGCTTTTAACCCCTCAAACTTGCAAAGTTGCGCGTAACGTCACTTATAGGCATAAAAGCCCTTAATGGCCAATATTAGGCATCCCCGAGAGTATAATCGACCATTACGAAGCTCTCGGTTTGTTAAAAGGTCACTCAGAGGTAAGAATTAACATGTTGACGCTTTTAACCCTTCATCGCGCAAACTTTCAATTAATTATGCAAACGACTATACTTGATCAACAATTGGCTCATTTGTGAATATGATTACCGTGTAATGTTATTCAGAGGCTTATATTAAGCATGTTAACATTCCTAGTCCTTCTTTAATCAAAGTTTTTGATTTTTCGCAAAATTAGTCCCTTAAATTCAACATTTGACTTTATTAGGGTTTAGTACACGTGTCGATATATGATTGGTCGTGCTTTTATGAGGTGTTACATCCTCACCCCCTTAAAATAAATCTCAACCTCGAGATTTGCTAAAAAGATAGGAGTTATTTTGTTACAAGGTAAATACGACCTCTCGTATTTATTCGGGATCCCAACGATATCCCGTTTAACCTTTACCTTTGGTATATGTTATCTTTTGGGGCTTTTAAATCCTGCCAATCCTTAATCGATACTGGTTTCTCAACAACCCATAGGTTTTCATCACTCTTCACACCTTAATGCAATCTATTTAACGGCTAGACATATCCTTAAATCACTAGTTTAGAGCACCATGTGATTACCATCCAGCTTCTTAGGTAAGTTTCAGCTTACCGGCTATCGATCTTGACATACTCGATCTTTCTCGAATGGTTTAATTCTATATTCAGAGCATAACTAGCCCGTTAAATTTAAAATCCAGCACACTCTCCAAGGGTGATACTTTCAGTTGAATCTTATTCCTTAATAAGAGCTTAAGAGGTTTGTGACTTCCAGTAAACATTGTTATTCCGCCGATTACTGGCAGCTTCCAGACGATCATAAGTTTATATGATCTTATCCGCCGTTTCCAGGGTAACTTCAGATCCTGTTGATTGAACTTACCCAAAGTCCTGTCCGTCAAACGAACGTTTGACATTCCATCTATACAATGTCTCCAAAGGAGCAGCCTTGATGCTTATATACTAACTATTAGTTATAGGAGAGCTTATTTAAGGTGAGATGGTTATTCCAACTATTGCTTAAACTAACCTTAAAGAATAGCTAACCTCACGGTCAGTCGAACAAATCGAGATCCTGGGCAGCTGATGGCGATTCTTAATTGTTGCCTAAATAGGGTTGCGGTAATCAATGTATAAGCATAACGAATCGTCTTTCTGTAATAATGCCGGAGCTCTCATAATTTTGAATTTGGCTTCGAGAAGCTTTATCTTGAAACTCGTATGATTAGGGTTTCAATCCTTCCATTATTGTTGGTACTAACCGATATGGAGCTTTTACAATAATGTAGCCCTAAGCGGGATGTTTTCCTTAACTCTACTAGCCTCACAGGGTATAAATAGAGTGGTTTCTAGGAGGAGATAACCAAAACACACCGAGATTACCGAGGTATTCTAAATCTTAGGCTTTAGTTCATCTATCGATACTCATGTCAGATAATTGACACATTTACTTCACAAATGCATGGATGCCTTAATTAGTAGCACATACTTGGACACTCCTATATTGGATATCTTCTTTGAATACCATTAGCCGACTCTAGTACCATATGACCATCGGGATATCTCAGTGGTTCCATGCATTAAACCTCCATACTGATCAGGCATGGCAGCAATCTATGGAACGCACTAGGATACGCAAATCCTCATATGGATCCTTTATCGAGCATAGTCTAGCATTCGCAGTTGATAGAAATCAATGATATAACAAAATAAAATAACATATATCATCGTACTCGATTTGGAGAAAGAGTACTTTAGATTTTAATGAATGAAGATTATTGGACGAAAATAGAAGGAAGGGTCTCTTATGATTTGTTGGTAAGTTTTACCTTACACTTAATGTCTGGAGTTCTTATGGAAGAATTCTAAAAGTTTGCTAAGCTTATGGTCTTATGAGAGACTCAGCAGCACCTGAATCCAAATGTAACTCTTTGTAATAACATCACAATAAGGGATTCATCTGGTGTCATTATTGATATGAACTGCCTCTAACATTCATCAGGAGGATTTAGGCGCCTCCATTCTTAGTTCTTTTATACTTAGCTATAGAATCTTTGACAGTTTTAGGGAAGTCTCATCTTTGACTGGTTTATTTCTTAATCTATATAACGTGAGTAGCTGAGATAGGTCCATAATGGATTTATAAGAAGCAGGCCTTGAAACCTTAAGGTGCCCTCTTATTACCGATGCTAAACCACCAATAATTAATGCATTAAGCTTAGATTTTTGGGTTAACTGAATAGGGCACTATCTCAGATAATAAACTAAAGTTTGTAACATTCTGTCGACAACGAAGGTCCTTCATGGTGAGAGTCAGAAATTTCTTGTTCCACCTTTTCCATTCCATGTCACAGTTAATCGGTTTCCTGATTTGTCCATGAACTTGGACCATCCCAAATTGTGTAAGATTATTCTTCCTGTAACTTCATTAAAGTCTTTCACCAATTAGGGGCATTGCCCTTGAATGACTGTGATACATATTTCACAATGTCTTTCTCAGCACCACCGCTGATGCCCATAATGGTTCCCATTTCATCCAACAATTTTTTGAAATCAATGGCTCCTTTTTCGCCATTGAAGTATCTTGACTTGCAAGAGACAAAGTACTTTTAAGTACGTCCCTTAGAAGAATGGGGCTCCTCGCTATATGTCATCTTATTTGGTTTGTCCTTTGCATTCGAAGTGTGAGCAAAACTCTTCTCATGAGCAGGGAAATATGATTTAGAGCAAGTAGCATTCGACTTTTCGAACCTTTTCAGATCCTTTCTCATAGCCTTTCTAACAGCTGCGTCAATCACAGATTGGAGATTAACTCCATTAACCTTGAGGTTCACCTTTGTTGCATCATTAGCATTTGTCGCATCATCAGTATTGCAGCTGTTAGGTGTCTCATTCAAGTTTGCCATACTTGAAGCTTGGCACTAAACACCAAAATTAAACAATTGCTTAATTGCATTTGTATAGCTAGTCATCGTCCTGACGACCAACATACATTAGCCATGGTATCCTTAAACCTTACCGGCTAATGGGGTATGAACATTCCTAATGAATGTCATTTGAATGTATATCAATTTTTA
Organism: Helianthus annuus; assembly: GCF_002127325.2. Taxonomy (NCBI): domain Eukaryota; kingdom Viridiplantae; phylum Streptophyta; class Magnoliopsida; order Asterales; family Asteraceae; genus Helianthus; species Helianthus annuus. The sequence continues at coordinate 9,414,272 of NC_035442.2, read as the reverse complement.
TTTAGCCTAGGTCGCAAAAGGTCCATAAATGGCAACTAAGGTTTGGACTGAGTCCGTTACCCTTTAGACAGGAGATCATAATGTCACAACTGTCTTTGTCAAATTGATGATTTTAGATAGCTCGAAAGGCTTGCCGCAATGGCTTTTACAATATGAAACATGAGTCCGTCATGAAGGGCATAATAATCATATGGCACGAAGGCATTGTCGCAAAGGACATTAAAAGATACGGCAACAAAGTCCTGTCATGAAGGACATTAATTTATAAGTTGTGATCTTATTAGATCAGGGGCTTTAAGATTTGAACCTAGTTCTTCACCGTTGGACAGGGAGTCATAGATTACAACTGTCATCGTCTTGAATGACGATTCATTTTGGCACCTAGGCAAGCCATAGGACATCATTAATGGATGTTTACCTATATACATATACTTATATGTATATATATATATATAATTATTGTCATTGAGTATATTAGTCATGATTTTATCGATCTTATAGACTATAAGGCTTGGGCATTGCCCATCACCTTCGACGACGTACCATAGTGGTCATATTTGACAATGTCTCTAATGGACAATATAGTATATAGCCCGTAGGCGATATAGATCCTAATGGTGATTCGAGATAGCGTCACGAAGGCAATACAATAAACACACTTACATATAGGAAGTACCAGCGGCATATCCACCATGTGTTTATTGTATTACTCCAGTTTCGTTATCTAAATCACCGCCAAGATACACATAAATCATAACCATCGAGTCGGAAAGTACTTCTTGAAATCTCACTATGAAGATAGGAAAACCTAAGACTGTACTTCAACTATCCTATAAAATAATATGATCATCGTATTAGATGATATTAGTCATGATCGCACTGATCATATAGACTGTTAGGGTTGGGTATAACCCACCACTTTAACAGGGGATCATAAAGACCACCACTAACTTTGTCTTATTGCCAATAGAATAAAGTATAGCCCGTAGGCATTTCATCACTAGGGATGTTAATATTATGATCATCATACTGATGATACTAGTCAGGATCACATTGATCATATAGACTATGGGATTTGAGCATAGCTCATCCCCTATGGGCAAAGAATTATAAAAGATTACAATTGCCTTGTCACGATTGGACAATATAATATAGCTCGTAGGCAAAACATCATTAAGGATGTTAAATTTAATCATCATATTGATGATCTTTAGTCATGATCTCATTGATCATATAGACTATTAGGCTTGAGCATAGCTCACTACCTTGAACAGAGGATCATAAGGATTACAATGTCAATGTCAATAATGGACAATATATCATAGCTCGTAGGCACTTCATCACAAATGGATGTTTATATTTTGATTATCATATTGATGATACTTGCCATGATCTAATTCGATCATATAGGCTTTAAGGCCTGGACATAGTCCAAAATACCTTGACGGCTGGTGTGGTTTCTTAAGTCACACTGCCAGGAATGTTAACATGTTCTTAGATGTTAACAAGGATTAATTGGCTTTAACAGTTACACAATATTACCATGATCGCATTGATCATATAGGCTTGGAGGCTTGAACACAGTTCACCACCTTTGGATAGGAGGGGTAACTCCTTTAACTATCATAGTAGAAGGAATAATTATCCTTAACTATCGAAAGTTTTGCCCAATTAATGTGGACTTGCCACTTGGCAGGGGTAAACCATTAAGAAGATCTTTTGAACTTATTTAGTTGATCGATAAAGTTCGAATAAAATTTATATTAATGATTGATAAAGGACGATATGAGTACCTAGATAATTTTTTTTTAAAACTCCAAATAAATCATTAGGAAATTTACCATAGTGCCTCAAATAGGACTTTTAATATCATACTTGTCCATAGAGGACTTAAAAGGAAATTATAGGTCCGTAAAGGGACTATATTAAAACAGTTTGCCCATGAAAGGACTATAATGAAATGTCGTGTCCACGTAAGGAATATAATAGGGTATAATGTCCATGAAAGGACTATCTGAAGTATAGTGTCCTTGAAGGGACTATTATTAAAAGATAATATCCTCAAAGGGATTTTCAATAGGTAGACGTATATATTTATGGAGTCTTATCAAAAGAGGTAAGTCTATAAGGACTTTGATAAATTAATATGTCCACGAAGGACTACAATTTTTTTAAATGCCCAAACAGGGACTTAAATGAAAAGAAGTATGTTGGAAGGAGGGTCTTCTAATGTCTTCTTTCCTTTATGCTGATTGTTTCTTCATCTTTATTTATCGTATGCAGTAGCGACTCTAAAGATTTTAGTGAATAAATAATATTTCAAATCAGGATCTATTGCAGAAGTAGAATTCAAGGATTCAATGATTAAAGGAATGACATGGATCATGGATTAGGTTTTGACTAGTATAGTCTAAGTTTGAGATTTGAAAACTCAGGGGTAAGAAATAGGGTTTAATAACACCCACATGTATCATCTTCAATATGGGAGCCTCAGGGACCTTCTAGTATGGACTCCGTAGTCTGGATAAGGGTTTAAACAAGTTTGGTTTTGGGAAAAAGGTCCATAAAGGTCTTTTCTCCAACTGGCTGCACGCTTATCCTAGCCGTGGCATGATGCTTGGCATTTCTAGGCTTCGGATGTGGAGAGTTTCCATCGACAGCTTCCGTGCCTGGCGGCATATTTAAAAGATATATAATATCGAAAGCAATGTTTACTTAATAGGGATGAGAGCATTCCTATGTTAAGTCTAGACTCAGAAGGTCTAAGGAATGTGCTATGAGATTAAACACTAAGGGCTAGTGTTTAATTCACTCGAACGTTGGCTCTGATACCAACCTGTCACACCCCGATATTTCCACGTATTACCTGTGGGCCCGGTGGGGAGTATCGTGACGTAGTTGATATCATTATAGACAATTTATCACAGTTTAATACATAGCGGAAGTCGAAAGATAAAATCATTTCAAACCGAATTAGAAGTAATATCAAGTATTACAAAAACGGTTGTAAGGGATCCACAGGCGGATCAAAGTTAAAAGAAACATTGTTCAACAGATTTGTAAACATCTAAGCTTGCAAGACTCTTTATTGATGCTAGGAGTAGCCAGCCTATTCCGTCTAGTACCTGCACTTAGCCCTTTTGGAAAAGACGTCAGTTTACACTGGTAAATACAATTAACCGACTCATTTTGAAAAGAGTTAATTACACAAATGGGTCCTGTGGTTTATACATAATTTCTCCTTTGGGTACTAACTTATTTTTTTTAACAGGTTTAGGTTCTATAGTTTCAATTTTGTAACACCTTTGGGTACTAACATCAAAATTAGTTAATTAATGACAAAAATACCCTTTCATTTTTTTAAGTTTATCAATATAACACATTTGGGTACTAACACCTAATTTTATTTAAGTTTAAATCAATTTCACAAAATCTATTTATTTTTATTATTTTCATCTTTTTATTATATCTCTTAATTAACATAAAGTCTATTTATTTTTTTATTTTCATATTTTTATTAAATTTCTTATTTAACATAAAATCTAGTTGTTACACCAGTATTTTTTTAAATAGATTTTTTAAATAAAATATACTAGCTATATAGTTTTATGTAAATTAAATTTCTTACTAGTTTTAAATAATGTAAACCTTACTCGTTTTGAATTTTGGATATATATGATTGATAATAATAATAATAATAATAATAATAATAATAATAATAATAATAATAATAATAAATATCTTTCATATAAAAAAAATTAAGCCATTTTTAACTCGTTTTTTTGTTCATTTACATTTTACTATTTTAGAAAGATATTTAATTTACATAAAATCCACTAGTTGCACCAGTAAAATCTACTAGCTATATAGTTTTATGTAAATTAAAAATCTATTTTACAAAAAAAATGAGTTAAAAAAAGGCTTAAATTTTTTTAGTTTTATCTAAAATACCTAGCTATATAGTTTTATCTAAAATACCTAGCTATATAGTTTTATGTAAATTAAATATCTTTCTAAAACAGTAAAATGTAAATGAACAAAAAAACGAGTTAAAAAAGGCCTAAATTTTTTTACATGAAAGATATTTATTATTATCAATCATTTCAATCCAAAATTGAAAACGAAAAATTTAATTTACATAAAACTATATAGCTAGTAGATTTTATTTAAAAAATCTATTTAAAGAAATATTGGTGTAACAAGTAGATTTTATGTCAAATAAGAAATTTAATAAAAATATGAAAATAAAAAAAATAAATAGAGTTTATGTTAATTAAGAGATATAATAAAATAATGAAAATAAAAAAATAAATAGATTTTATAAATTGATTTAAACTTAAATAAAATTAGGTGTTAGTACCCAAATGTGTTACACTGATAAACTTAACAAAATGCAAGGGTATTTTAGTCATTAATTAACTAATTTTGGTGTTAGTACCCAAAGGTGTTACAAAATTGAAACCATAGAACCTAAACCTGTTAAAAAAATAAGTTAGTACCCAAAGGCGAAATTATGTATAAACCACATGACCCATTTGTGTAATTAACTCTTTTGAAAATGTTTAAGAAAATTGATTAGAATGCACAAGGCACAAAATATATTTTATAACTTGGGACTATTATTTAAAAATAATCTTGTATACATATTTAAATGTTTGTCTTCCGTCAGGGCCGGTTAGAAGAGCCGGACAAGATTAACTGACACACCACAAGTATAATGCCCACAAGGAATACCTTATTGTGGGATACTTTTCTACATACGCAACTGTAACAAATGCCGCTAAAAACAATAATTAGGACGATATTTAGTTAATAAGAAAACCTTAATTGAGACACCCAAGTGATCCTGCACTCGCCCTAAAATTTTCAGAATGATCGGAATCAGGATCAGGACCCCTAAAACTCGAGGGGGGCAAACCCTAAGTGATAATTATCTAAAATTAAACGTTGCTATGATCTGATTGGTTAATTTGTTGAATCATCAAGGCTAGACCCGAACTCAGCTAGGCTAGGAAATAGGCTGCACCCTTTACGGACCGTAAAGGTTGATCCTTACGGACCGTAAGCTGACCAGGTTCCCTTACGGACCGTAAGGGTTAGGGTATACGGTCCGTAAGCAAGTCGAATTTCTGGCTATAAATAGCCGACCTTGGCACTTAAACTGTGAAACAAATGCGACGTAGAATCGCTGTCTGTACGTCGAGTTAGATCGATTACAATCCAAAACACACACACACGATCACGAGGTGCTGCCGCAATCAGGGTAATAACTCGATCGCTATTACGATTCAACATCCGATCGGTTATAACTATCCAACAATTGTCCGAGTGCTGCTCAAATTGAGCTTGTACTTTGTTATTCATTGTGATTTCGACTTGAATGTTTGAGTGCTGTTCGAATTCGGACTATGCTCTGTCATTCGTTGTGAATCCATTGAATTGTTAAGTATTGCACTTGATAATAGTTGTGAGGGTTTAATCTCGTGAATTGACGTAAACTGATGAATTAGTTACTAATCACGTTTGTGTGTGCATTGTTATTTAAATTAGGTTAAAAGGCTAATCAGTAAAGCTTATACTCTGCTCGTAAATCTGCAATGTGAGTCATTCTCTTTTTTTATCAACTGTTTTACAAAGCTCCAAATTATTTTCAAAGTTACAATTACAGTGATTAAGTCTATGTAATCACCAAAGTTACAGCCGGTATGTGGGGTTTTGTATACATTACTTAGTTCCCGTCACAGTTAGCCAAGGGGTGATCTGACCACAGTTACAGATCCCATTTGGACAACAAGATAGCCAATGGGTAGTCGAGTGACAAATACTGTGGGTAGTTGGTTTGATATCAGAAACATTGTAATTCCCCTTAATACTGTAGATTATAACAAATGTGTCGTTTTCAGTAAACTGAATGATTCACTCAGTATTTCCCCGCTGACAAAACCTTTTTCAAACATGTTTCAGGTGATCTGGTATGAGCAAAGAAAAGTGCCGTGGAGCACTCCCAGCTTAGAAAAGTGGCTCAATGTAAATAAATAAATGAACATGTTTTGAAAATAAAGATTTCCCGGAGAAATCGTATTATTGTAAATTATGGAATATTATTCCTCAATTATAAAATGAGCAGTTTAAAGATCCTGTTTTAAAAAGACTTCCGCTGTCGCCTAAATTAAATACCACGGGATACCTGTCCCGCGGCTCCTGAAACGGGTACACCCGGGTCGGGGGCCGTGACAGGTAAAAGGTGGTATCAGAGCCACTGTTTTAAGCTTACTGATTAAGCTCATTATTTTAAGTATTTAGGAAAATTCTAATCGCCATTCTGTGAATATATGTGTATTAACTGATTAACTGTTAAAATTACAGTATGGGTAAACAAAAGATTTCTGCTATCTATCGCAAATTAGATAGTACACCTAAAGAACAGGGAACCACTTCCTCCAAATCTCCTACCGAGTTAGGGGAAGGAATCTTTGTCCAAAAAGCCAACTATGAAAATCCTCTTACCCCGGAGAAAAGAAATATAATTCTTAAAAAGGGTCAAGAGAAAAAGAAACCCCAAGCCAAGAGAGTGAAGTTTAACCCAGTGATTCAGGAAATTAACCCACCAGGGGAAAATAACCTAGATGAAAAATGGGCAAATCTGTATCTACTCGCTACCGTAGTAGAAAATGCCAATCTTTAAAAATCTAAAACTAGAAATAAGTACTTCCCAGTAAATAAATAAATCTGAGTGTGTACTATTCCCTGTTATGCTGTACAAATCAGTGTGCAATAAAAATGTTTATTTGTTAAGCTTTGTTCCAAAGTTTTAACTTAACATTTTGTGCGTTTTGCATATATGCTGTCCAGCATGAATGAGATGTCGGAAGCATTCCAGAATCTCAACCTCTATCCGGTGCCAATTGAAGTCTCCCACAACTTCACTGGTTACATTGCTGATATAGAGGAACCGCCGGAATTCCAAGCTCCACCGCTGGAAAAGGCAAAACCCAAAAAGAAGAGAAGATATGTAGGGTGGTGAAAGGTGCGCAGAAGAAAACCTAGGAGACTCCCAAAAATAGAAAACCCTATAAAAATAAGTAAGGGGAAGGAAATAGAAACTAGAGAAAGTTCCAAACCAGCAGAAATAGAAATAAGGATAGATCTGAAACAGAAAGGGATAGAAATTGGAGAAAGCTCTAAACAATCAGAGGAAATCACATTCCAGGACGAAATCGATCGCCTACTGGATAATTGTGACGTATTAGAGCCTATCAACAATAATCTCTTTTCTCATCCTGTTACAGCCCAACTCCCAATACCCATAGGACCAGCAATTCTGGACCCATTAGTTCACACCCGACCATTAGGCCAAATGGAGGAATGGTGGACCAACGACTGGCAATTCCAGAATATAGTTAATAGTCCCTATAGTTTTCTTCCACAGTTTGACCCGGAACCTGTCCCTAATCCGCCAATGAGCTATGAAAATTTAGCTGAACTGCGTCAGTTTGCTGAAGAACTGATAGGCACTGGGAATAGGATCAGGGAAATAGGAGAGCAAATTTCCTGGAAGTACGACGAGAGGGAACGTCGTTACTGAGACTGCGAGTGAACCAAAAGATAGGATGGGTTGGAAAAGTGTGTTTGTATTATAACTAAAATAGTAAAACTAATTCTGTAAAATGGGCAATAAAACAATGTAAGATAAACAGGGTGTATTGAAGCAAATATAATATATAAAAACAAAAACAGAAGTCGAGACATCGACAATTTTGGTTATATTTGTGTGTTGTGATAATCTATGTGTTTATCTGTGTTGTATCTAGTAATAGTTAGACACTAATAATTCCTACTAATTAGCAGATAGAAAACGCTAATAGTGAACCAGTAAATGAAGTAAATCAGTCTGAGCAAAATCAGGAAGATCAATATATAACTAGACAAGATATTGAACATTTTATTGCTCAAGGGATAGCCAATGCTATTCCAGAAATTGTGGCTGCTATTCAGAAACCTGCCGAACCACAATTAATTCCTAGTAAACGTATTCCGGAAGATAACGGCAGTAACAACATCAATGGAGGCGGTAATCATAACGACCATGATCCGCAACCGGCCCCATTCCCTAAGAAAAAGAAAGCTGCAACGCCTGGTTGCACTTACAAAGAATTTCTTGCCTGTAAACCCACAGAATTTGCAGGTAATGAAGGGGCAACGGCAACACTGCGTTGGTTAGAGAAAACCGAGGCAGTAATTGCAATAAGTAAATGTGCTGAAGAAGATCAAGTGATGTATGCATCAAACTTGTTCAAAGAAGGGGCATTAGAATGGTGGAACACGGTGCTACAAGCGAAAGGAAGAAGAGTGGCCTATGCGATGAATTGGGAAGAATTTAAGAATCTTGTTGAAAGAAAATTTTTTCCCGAATACGAGAAGGAACAAATGGCAAATAAGTTCCTGAGTCATCGTATGTTAGGGGTAGACTGCCGAGGATATACTTCGACATTCTTCGAATATGCGAGAATGGTGCCTTCCCTGGCTTCGCCAGAACCGGTACTCATTTCCCGTTATATTTGGGGATTAATTGGAGAAATCCTTAACATCGTTAAAGCTGCGAGACCACGCACGATTAACGATGCGGTAGAATTAGCTAATACTTTAACCGATGAACTAGTCCGCACCAGAGAAGAAGATCGAAAGAAGGAATTGGCTCAGAAGATTACCCAAGGATTTCGCATGGGTAATAATAGCAATAAATTCAAGAAAAGAGGAACCGGGCAGTACTCGTCATCTCCTTTCTGTAGAAATTGCAAAAAGAAACACTATGGACAGTGCAATATATTTTGCAACTTCTGCAAGGCGAAAGGACATCGAGAAGAAGACTGTAGAAGGAAAACCAGAATCTGTTATAACTGTGGAGAAACAGGACATATCAAACCTGAATGTCCTAAGTTAACCCAACCAGCAGACAATAAAGCTAAAACGACTGAAGGAACTACTAAGAAAAATGCGCGGGCATTCCAGCTGACCACTCAAGAAGCCGAACTCATTCCAGACGTGATAGCGGGTACGTTCTTAGTACATAACGTCTATGCAAAAGTATTATTTGATTCCGGTGCAAACCAAAGTTTCATTAATACTGCATTCTGCCAAGCTCTAAACTTACCTCTAACAACCCTTAGGCAAATTTTTACGGTCGAAACGGCAGAAGGAAATTCTGTCAACATAGATAGGGTTTTGCAAGAAATAAAGATAGAATTGTTAGGTCATAAGTTTTATGCAAACCTATTACCTATGAACTTAGCCGGATTCGATGTAGTGTTAGGAATGGATTGGTTAATGGCCAACCATGCCCGAATCCTGTGTGATAAGAATTCCGTAGAAATCCATACTCCCACAGGAGAAGTAATTCTAATTTCAGGAGATAGATCACGAAAGCCATTGAAATTCATTTCAATAATGAAATTGGCTGGTTATTCAAGGAAACAAGAAATGGTGTATATGATTTCTGTAATCATTAACACTAAAAGTAAGGAATTCCAAGACATTCCTATAGTTTCAGAATACCCAGATGTATTTCCTGAAGAATTACCTGGTTTACCACCAGATAGGGAAGTAGAGTTTAGAATTCATCTAATTCCAGGTACTGTACCAATAGCTAAGACACCATATCTCGATTAGCACCTACCGAAATGCTAGAATTGAAAAAGAAATTAGATGAATTATTAAGCAAAGGGTTCATACAACCTAGTTCATCCCCTTGGGGTGCGCCAGTGCTGTTTGTGAAAAAGAAAGATGGATCGATGAGAATGTGTATCGATTATAGGGAACTGAACAAAGTTACAATTAAGAACCGATACCCATTACCTAGGATTGATGATCTTTTTGATCAATTGCAAGGAGCTAGGTACTTCTCTAAGATAGACTTAAGATCCGGATATCACCAGTTGAAAGTGCAAGAGGAGGACATACCTAAAACTGCTTTCAGAACTAGGTATGGTCATTATGAGTTTACAGTCATGCCCTTCGGATTAACAAATGCCCCAGCTGCATTTATGGACATGATGAATAGAATCTGTAAACCATACTTGGATAAATTTGTAATCGTGTTCATTGACGATATACTAATTTATTCCAAAAATCAGGAGGAACATTGTAAACACCTGCATGCACTCTTAGCTCTATTAAGGAAAGAAAAGCTTTATGCCAAATTCTCGAAGTGTGAATTTTGGTTACAAGAAGTGCAATTTTTAGGTCACATGGTAAATCACGAAGGAATTCACGTAGATCCTGCTAAAATAGAAGCAATCGCAAATTGGAAAGTTCCACGAACGGCTATGGAAGTTAGAAGTTTTCTAGGCTTAGCTGGATACTATAACGATTTATTAAAGATTTCTCTAGGATAGCTGTACCTTTAACTAAGCTAACCTGTAAAGCCGTTAAGTTTGAATGGGGATCTAGACAAGAGGAAGCTTTTAGGATTCTAAAGCATAAATTAACAAACACTCCAATCTTAGCTTTACCCGAAGGAACTGAGGATTTTGAAGTATACTATGATGCTTCAAAATTAGGATATGGGTGTGTGTTAATGCAACGCAAGAAGGTAATTGCGTATGCCTCTAGACAATTGAAAAAGCATGAAGAGAATTACACAACTCATGATCTAGAATTAGGAGCCACAATTTTTGCCCTTAAGATCGGGAGACATTATCTGTACGGAAGTAAGTTTACTATCTATACGGATCATAAAAGTTTAAGGTATATATTTGGGCAAAAAGAGCTAAATATGAGGCAAAGAAGGTGGATGGAAATCCTAAGTGATTACGACTGTGATATTCAATATCACGAAGGAAAGGCAAACGTAGTCGCAGACGCCTTAAGTCGTAAGTATCATGAAAAGCAAAGAAGAGTCCGTGCTCTTAGATTAAATCTACAATTAGATTTAATGGAACAAATAAAGGAAATTCAGGGAACGGCAATCAAGGACGATGCCGAAGGAATGAAAGGTTACCTAAAGGAATTAGAACAAGGAAATGATGGAATATGGAGATTCCACAAGAAAAGAATTTGGGTACCTAAGCAAGGAGAATTAAGAAATAAGATTTTAGAAGAATCTCATAAATCTAGGTATACTGTACATCCAGGAAATAATAAGATGTACCAAGATTTAAGAAATAACTTTTGGTGGATAGGAATGAAAAAGGATATAGCCGAATACGTATCTAAGTGTTTAACCTGTTCACAAGTTAAAGCCGAACATCAAAAACCTTCAGGACTACTACAACAGCTAGAAATGCCTGTATGGAAATGGGAACTCATAACAATGGACTTTGTTACTAAGTTACCCAAAACCAGAAAAGGCAATGATGCTATTTGGGTAATTGTAGACTGATTAACCAAATCAGCTCATTTTCTACCAATGAAGGAAACCTTTAGCATGGATAGGTTAGCCAAGTTGTATGTAGATGAAGTAGTATCCCTACATGGAGTTCCACTCTCCATTGTATCGGATAGAGATAGTCGTTTCACTTCCCGTTTCTGGACAAGTTTCCAAGAGGCAATGGGAACTCGACTTAATTTAAGTACTGCATATCATCCTCAAACGGATGGACAAAGTGAAAGGACGATACAAACCCTGGAAGACATGCTCCGAGCCTGTGTAATTGAATTTGGTGGTAATTGGGATAGCCATTTACCATTAATTGAATTCTCCTATAACAATAGTTATCATTCGAGCATCGAAGCTGCTCCATTCGAAGCACTGTATGGACGTTCGAGCATCGAAGCTGCTCCATTCGAAGCACTGTATGGACGCAAGTGCAGAACTCCCGTTTGTTTGGCAGGGATAGGAGAAAGTCAGTTATCAGGACCAGAGATTGTGCAAGAAACTACTGACAAAATATCACAAATCAAGGAAAGACTGAAGACTGCTAGAGATCGCCAGAAAAGTTATGCAGACAATCGCCGCAAACCGTTAGAATTCCAAATCGGAGACAAAGTACTATTAAAAGTATCTCCTTGGAAAGGAGTAGTACGATTTGGTAAGAAAGGAAAACTGAGTCCCAGATATGTTGGACCATTCCCAGTAATCCAACGAATCGGACCAGTAGCTTATCGTTTACAACTACCAGAAGAATTAGCTGGAGTACATGATGTGTTTCATGTATCCAATCTTAAGAAATGTCTATCAGACGAATCCCTGGTAGTACCTCTTCAAGATATAGAGGTAAATGAAAAGCTGAAATTCGTAGAGAAACCACTACAGATCGAAGATAGGAAAGTCAAGTTTCTCAAACATAAACGACTGGTGTTGGTCAAAGTCAAATGGGAATCCAAGAGAGGACCAGAATACACATGGGAACTGGAATCAGAAATGAAGCAAAAGTATCCTCATCTGTTTCAGTGAATCTCGAGGACGAGATTTTTCTTAAGGTGGGGAGGATGTAACAAATGCCGCTAAAAGCAATAATTAGGACGATAATTAGTTAATAAGAAAACCTTAATTGAGACACCCAAGTGATCCTGCACTCGCCCTAAAATTTTCAGAATGATCGGAATCAGGATCAGGACCCCTAAAACTCGAGGGGGGCAAACCCTAAGTGATAATTATCTAAAATTAAACGTTGCTATGATCTGATTGGTTAATTTGTTGAATCATCAAGGCTAGACCCGAACTCAGCTAGGCTAGGAAATAGGCTGCACCCTTTACGGACCGTAAAGGTTGATCCTTACGGACCGTAAGCTGACCAGGTTCCCTTACGGACCGTAAGGGTTAGGGTATACGGTCTGTAAGCAAGTCGAATTTCTGGCTATAAATAGCCGACCTTGGTACTTAAACTGTGAAACAAAAGCGACGTAGAATCGCTGTCTGTACGTCGAGTTAGATCGATTACAGTCCAAAACACACATACACGATCACGAGGTGCTGCCGCAATCAGGGTAATAACTCGATCGCTATTACGATTCAACATCCGATCGATTATAACTATCCAACAATTGTCCGAGTGCTGCTCAAATTGAGCTTGTACTTTGTTATTCATTGTGATTTCGACTTGAATGTTTGAGTGTTGTTCGAATTCGGACTATGCTCTGTCATTCGTTGTGAATCCATTGTTGTTAAGTATTGCACTTGATAATAGTTGTGAGGGTTTAATCTCGTGAATTGACGTAAACTGCTGAATTAGTTACTAATCCCGTTTGTGTGTGCATTGTTATTTAAATTAGGTTAAAAGGCTAATCAGTAAAGCTTATACTCTACTCGTAAATCTGCAATGTGAGTCATTCTCTTTTTTTATCAACTGTTTTACAAAGCTCCAAATTATTTTCAAAGTTATAATTACAGTGATTAAGTATATGTAATCACCAAAGTTACAGCCGGTATGTGGGGTTTTGTATACATTACTTAGTTCCCGTCACACTTGGACAACGAGTTAGCCAAGGGGTGATCTGACCACAGTCACAGATCCCATTTGGACAACGAGATAGCCAATGGGTAGTCGAGTGACAAATACTGTGGGTAGTTGGTTTGATATCAGAAACATTGTAATTCACCTTAATACTGTAGATTATAACAAATGTGTCGTTTTCAGTAAACTGAATGATTTACTCAGTATTTCCCCGCTGACAAAACCTTTTTCAAACATGTTTCAGGTGATCTGGTATGAGCAAAGAAAAGTGCCGTGGAGCACTCCCAGCTTAGAAAAGTGGCTCAATGTAAATAAATAAATGAACATGTTTTGAAAATAAAGATTTCCCGGAGAAATCGTATTATTGTAAATTATGGAATATTATTCCTCAATTATAAAATGAGCAGTTTAAAGATCCTGTTTTAAAAAGACTTCCGCTGTCGCCTAAAGTAAATACCACGGGATACCTGTTCCGCGGCTCCTGAAACGGGTACACCCGGGTCGGGGGCCGTGACAGCAACTATCAGGTGTATGCCTACACGCCGTGCTTAAGTCGTGGCCATTTCATTGAATGAGCCGAGGATATCCAAGACACGGTCATTAACCCCCCAAAGGCCATATACCAAACAAAACAGATTAAAACGAGTTATGTAAATATATTAATCACAATCTGATTTAAATAATTACACACCCGACCAAGCGGTATTATTATAATACCGTATCCCAAGCCCATATAACAGAAAATAAGTTAAAAGTATTTACCTGAGCAAATTGTACAAATTTATCTCAGACGTACAAATCAGCAAATGCAGTTATCTTTTACAGGGCTCCTAAATCTGGAACGAAGGTTTTAATAACCTATTAGATTCCTAACGGGTCTTACTTAAGTTTAAACTTAGACCGGTTAGTTTTAAAGAAAGGTATACGGTTCAAAACACAAGATTAAGCGAATACCGGATTAGAATGTGATTTAGACCCGACAAGTATGAAGACTTATATAATATGGGTAAACTAATCACATTCTGGATTTTGAAGTGAAAATGATAAGGTTTGACCCGTTTCGGTTAACTTCTGCAAACTAGTTACATAAACCGCACCGAACGCGATAAATGCATAACGGGTAACCAAATGAGTCATGAGCAGGTTTCCTAAGTTAATATGCCTTAAATATGTTGTGATACCAGTAGGATACCTTCCATTATGCCCAAACGAATTTAAACTCAACTTAAGCCCTGAAAGGGCATCTTGGTCATTTTAAAGGTTATAAAAGAGATTAAATATTAATATGAGGTTCAGGTCTGAAATGATCAGTAAAAATATTTAATTTAATAAGTTATATCAGTAGGGTATTGCATATATGTGAAATTTATCATTTATAACCAAACTATGCACTGTAGGGGCATTTTGGTAATTTCACATAAGCCTTAAAGGTCAAATTTGGAAATCTGAGTTCAAAACTATTTCTTACTGTTAAAGTTACAAAAATTACTTAAAACATCAGTAGGTGTTAAGTCTTATATGTCAAAAATAGTTTTAACCATACTATGCGTTTAAAACGCGTAAAAGTCGGTTTTAAGCGATTTTCAGGTTATAATAGGAAATCTGAGTTTTTTTATCAGTTTATAAAGTTCAAAATATTTTATTTATCATATAAAATCATTAGCAAAAAGTTTGGTATCAAAATGTTATGTAAAACTCATTTTATTAGCAAAAAGGGTATAACCGACAATTACCGAATCAAAGCAAGAACCCTATGTTATGCTCAGCTTAAAAATAAATAAAAATCTTCAAAAATCCCAAAATATTATATTACATCAGTGGGTAAAAAGTTTAGTGTCAAAATTTGGGTTTAGATAGGCTTTATGCTAATGTTTCCGTTTAATTAATAAAAAGCTTTCAATTTACGCTATTGAGCATAACTCTTAATCTAGACCTCAAACTGATATCAAATTTTTAGGACATGTTTATAATTTAGTAATAAAGGTTTTTGTTCTCTCACATTTTCAAAAATCTCGTTTTTAGGTCAAAAGGGCATAATGGTCAATATTTAAGCATATAACGGAAACATGCAAATGAACTAGGATTTCTATAGAATCATGTTTTATAACCTCAGAGGGTTATAATAACACATAATATGGTCCTAAAGGAACCCTAAGGCATAACTAAACTAAGCTAAATCGGGTCAGAACTGAAAGTCAAAGCAAAAGTCAACTTTTACGACTTTCGGTTGTGAACAGAACCTAAACTTAGAATTGTCGGGTTGAACATGCCTAAACATGTTCTTATTTTAATTACCAAGTTATTTAAGTGTTAAAACATGTTCCATAACTTCTTTATTATTAGTTATGAATTAATTTGTAGAAACTAACTCTTTTGACTTTTTATTAAGAAGTTTGACCCAACAATTGACTAAGTAAACGTGGTAATTAGGAGGTGCCCTTTTGAGGGTTTAACACCTACCTAATTACGCTCACGTAGCCATATTCGTTGCGAACGATGGCTCGACCGTTTAAAAAGTCAAATGTTTAACGTCAACGCTTGACTTTTCGGCTTTTTAAGCCAGTTAAAATTAACTAGCCACAAGAGGATACTTAGAAAGTGTCCAATGGACTGAATAGAGGTTCCAAAATGTTTGGGATCCCTTTTAGAATTGAAAGATAGCAGATTTGAATGAATTGTGCAAAAGAATGGTTGAAGGTCCATCTATTTATAGTGTTAGGAAAAGAATAAGATCTTGACAAGTGTCTAGGGAGCTCATAAGATGATCCCAAGTGTACACACAGTTGTTACAAATCTGTTTGTAGCCCATGGTATTCAGTTTAGATGGTTTTGTATGTGAGAAGAACAAACAAACAGGCCCAAAACAGCAGCTTTTAAAACTGTTGCTGCTGATCCAATAGCTCGCGGCCCGCGTCCGAGGTTCAGCTCACCAAAAGTTTGGCAGTTGCGTAGAATCAGTCCCTGTCCTTGATTATTGTATATTTTCAGTTTCAAAAGTGACCAAACCAGTCCCTGCAGGTTGTTAGTCCTTTTTCTAGACTTCCAAAACGACCAATTCAGTCCCTGCATATGATAAATGTCATTTCTGACACATTTAAGGCCCGTTAAGCCATTTTTAAGGCTCTACAATGATGCCTAAGCATAAGGGATGTGAAATATGCTTAAAAATATGTCGGATGTCGGTTCGTTTGGTCGTACGATCACGTTATTCGGTTAATTACGACGAAACATGAACGAACGCGAAAAACGATCCAAATTACATGACGAATGGAATTTTATAATGCCAATCACTAAAATAAAATATTTTAATGATCACATAAAATTTTGGATGTCCGGGTATACTCAGAACGTAAGATATGCGCGAAAATGCAAACTTATGCACTTTTTGACGCTTTTAGTCCCTGTTTGACTTAAAAGTTTATTTTTGCACGCCGGACCCTCAAAGCCTATTTATAAGCTATGCAAAGGATATTTAGGACATGTTTAACTTATAGTCAAGTTCCGGAACGTCCGCTACCATCCGATTCGATATACTTTTGCAGTTTGACGCAAATAGTCCTTTAATCGCACAAAGTAGCGCGAAATGTTGTTTAATGATATCCAAGCCTTCCATGGCCCATAATGGGTATTTCCAAATACGTGTTTAAATATTAATACACTCACGTCCGCTTAAATGGTCACCAAAAGGCGTAGATTCAAAAGTTGACGCTTCTGGTCCCTCTAATGCGCAAACTTGCGTATATCATCATTTAATAGCATCGAAGCCTTATCTAATCCATATTAGGCATTCTCGAGACTATTATTAAACATCACGATGCTTCAGGTTCATTAAAAGGTCATCAGAGGTATAATTAAACATATTGACACTTTTAACCCCTTAAACTTGCAAAGTAGCGCGTAACGTCACTTATAGGCATAAAAGCCTTTAATGACCAATATTAGGTATCCCCGAGAGTATAATTGACCAGTATGAAGCTCTCGGTTTTTTTAAAAGGTCACTCAGAGGTAAGAATTAACATATTGACGCTTTTAACCCTTCATCGCGCAAACTTTCAATTAAATATGCAAACGACTATACTTGATCAACAAGTGGCTCATTTGTGAATATGATTACCGTGTAACGTTATTCAGAGGCTTATATTAAGCATGTTAACATTCCCAGTCCTTCTATAATCAAAGTTTTTGATTTTTCGCAAAATTAGTCTCTTAAATTCAACGTTTGACTTTATTAGGGTTTAGTACACGTGTCGATATATCATTGGTCGTGCTTTTACAAGGTGTTACAATGTGGTTCTTCTTCGTTTTGGAATGGGCACTTGAAGTATGGGTCCATTGTTTACGCTGTGTTTAGGTTCAGAAGGTGGTCGTTTACTGCCATTATTACTTTTATTATCTGCTTCCATAACCGTTTTGATAATATATGGCATTGCGTCTATAATTCCTTGTGCCACTATGTGCTGGATGGCACTGTTATCCACTTGGTTTCCGTTATTATTGTTATTCTGGTTTTCTTGATTCACTTCGTTATCCATCTGGATTTTAAACATTTACCAAGTATTAATATCACGAAACCATATTGAATGCGAGTGATCATACAACAACACATTGATCAAAAATCGTCGTCATTGCGACCTTTACTCTATTTTTTATTATGCATCTATATCTATTACAAATACAACTGGAATTGAAAATACAATAGTAGTATGCATCAATAATTATAGGATTATCTAATTTAGTTTATTATATATTTTTTTAAACTTATATATATATATATATATATATATATATATATATATATATATAGAGAGAGAGAGAGAGAGAGGATCATGAGAAAACTAGATATAAATGCGAAAACTAGAAAACTAACTAAAAAACCTAAAAAAAAAAAGCTAAAAAACATACCAAAATTTTTTTTTACAATTTTTTATAAAAAATCGCTAGTTTTTATATATAAAAAAATTTCAGAAAAAATAAAATTTTGTTGTACTGCACATGTGTAATACTACACATGTGTATGTGTACTACACATGTGTAGTATTACACATGTGCAACACAACAAATTTTTTTTTGTTTTTTATTTTTTGAAACTTTTTGTCCATGCATAAAAAGCTGCGATTTTTTTTTATAAAAACTAAAAAAAAGAAATTTGGTATGTTTTTTAGGCTTTTTTAGTTAGTTTTTTGGGTTTTTCATTTAAACTAGTTTTCTCATGATCCATCCCCTATATATATATATACTGATAGGGGTTCATCCAGTATTGCATGTTGCGCTCGTCATATTTCCAGACGAGTCTCTCCCCTATATGTCTCATCCTCTCACTTCTTTCTAATATCTCCTCACCAAAGGTACGGAGTTCTTGCACATTCTCAGTGCTCATGGGTGGTGCGGGTGCTGGTATCGGGTCAGGGTATTGTGGCATGGGTTCTTCGTAAGGGTACGTGTTCTCTAGAATCTCCCTGATATATTGGTCATTATCCTAGTAGGGGTTTAGAGGGCCAAGATCTGGGTAGGGTGCTAGGTTTTGCATGGGTTCATCTTGTGGGTGAAGTTCTGGGTAGCTCCTATAGTCGTCAAACCATGGGTCATTGTCTGGGGGATAAGGTGCTGGTACTCTAGGGATTTCAGCTGGATCGAAGGCAGGTGCTAGGATTTGGTTTTCTAGGTTCGCTTTAATTTCCATAGGTTGTATAGGAAACAGTGGTAACGGCTGGGGTGCTATGAGTTGTTCTAGGTTCGGGTCGGCGGCTGTAGTTGCTAAGATATGAAAAATTGTTAATCTCCTATTGATCATATCCTGTGTTTGAGCATTCATTTCTCTATTCACGGCTACTAAAGCTCGCTGCTGCTGTAGTTTTCTCATCCTTTTTCTACGTTCGTGAGCTCCTCAGCTGAACCATCCTCTCTTCTTGGGAGGGAATGGCTCTTCAGATTGTGCTTTGAACACGAAAATCCACTACAAGAAAATGAAGCTATTGCAACCCCACTAAAATGTTGCCTTAGGCATTGAAAAGGCTGCGTTAGGCCTAATGCAACCTTTTATCTAGAGCTGCATTAGGTGAAGTTGCATTAGACCTAATGCAACCTTTTTGTTAGATAATGCAACCTTTTTTTAAAAGGTTGCATTTACTTTTCAAATGCAACTTTTTTAAAATGCAACCTTTTTAAATGCTAATGCAACCTTTTTTACATGTTAAAGCAACTTTTCTGACAATCAAATGCAACCTTTGTTAGACTAAAATGCAACACTTTTTATCATATAAGTTACAATAAATGCAACCTTTTTAACAATCTAATGCAACTCTTTATAGCAAGCATTATTGATTATAGCACTAAAATTTTAATTAATATACAATAGTATCTCAATTACAACAACACAATGATAACATAAATATAATAGATAATCTTATATTGTAATTTAACATATGTCAAAACTCAAAATAACAACATAATCAAAATAAAGTTTTCAATTACTATGCTAAAAAATTAACAAAAATAAAGTTTTCAATTACATGCAAAACAAAGTACTCGATATGTAGCTTTTTCACAATATTGAGCATTGTAGCCTTAGGTTGGCTTGTTGGCTATCAAAATCTTCAGGCATAGTTCAACTTTTTTTTTCCTTTTTTTTTTCCTTTATGGTCCTCTTCAATTTCTTTTTGCATATCAACTTCAAGGCTCACTTTGAATAATTCCATAAGCCCTTTCGAGGTCATGTATGATTCTCCACCACCATCCGTTTTTTTCACCGAGCCCTCGGTTAAAGAATTTGATATGGTGGAGTCATACCCTCCGTATAAAATACGACTCCCAAAAACACATGCTAACACGGCTCTAAGCCATAGCCCGTTAACAACCATTGCTTTCTTAAAGTAGATACTCCTGTAAGAGTGTAAGTGAAAGAGATATTGGAAATCATGGCACTGATAAAGCCTAGCCAGTTGAATGACAGCTCAGTCAAAGAGGCCATTGACACACCTGCACATTCGGACTTGATTCAGCTTTTAATAGTACAAATGACCTGTTAAACATAATATTAACGTAAAACGGTTTGGAAGAAAAAGGGCATACCAATAACAACAGGAGCCAAAGAAAGCCATAGAGTTATGGGAATCGACTGTCCGAGAATAAATTGAGAAGCAACAGCATTGAAGAACGGCTCAAGGGCTGTTAAAAAAATTAGCAAGGAGTCATTCGTTGAGAAAGTACGTAACAAATTGTATGCGAATGTAAATGTAGATAAATTACCTTTGATTGTGTGGGTGAATGAGACTGTAACGGCTACAAATGATATGTTACTGGTATGACAAAAGGCCACCGGAATAAGAAGCTTCAGAAGTTAGTTTCGAGTCAATGGGCTACACAACAAAAACCACAAGTTACTTAACTACCTTTTGACGGTAGAGGTGCAAGTTTCAACCCGTTTTTGATAAATGGGTCGTTTTGGGTCATATTTTTTTCTAATAGGTCAAATGGGTAGCATAAGAAAAACTAGGTAGAATGAAACCGGTCTGTTAAATTTTTTGTAATCCATAATATACACATTAACTATTTATTAAAATCAAGCATGATACTTTGGGGATCAAAGCTACAATCTTCTTTATTAACTGACAAAACTTTTCTGGTTGTTTCCACCTATAAGTACATGTCCAGTTTTAAGTAAAAAGATCATAATGAAATGTGTATTTCTCTGCAAAAATATAAATATATCAGTTGTGAACTAACCCTTCTAGGGTCTATATTTAAGGCATGCAAAGCTCAACCCTAAGGCTGGAAGGTATGGTGAGCCTCATCCCCAAGGGGATGGGCCGCCACGTCACCGCCACGTAAGCGGAGGCCTAAAGGGGATGGACCTACGGGGTGGGGGATGAACCCCTTTATAAATATATATGTATGTATGACAGCTAATTAATACAAAAAAAGGAACGTTATAGCTGGTATAGAAGCAAATAAGTAGAAAATTATAAAAGATGCCAAAGGAAGTACCATCCGTTTTTGTAACACTTGCATTAAAAAATATAGAAAATATATCAAGTCACTACTAATAATTTTTTAAATAAAAATGATCTAAGGAGTTAAAGGACTGAAAATATACCTAAGGCCACACTGAAACCATTTCTCCTATTTGACCCATTTCCTTTTTAGCTAACATACGTTTGATCCATTATACATGAAGTATACCGCAATTGACTCATTCCTAAGTAAATGGAATGAAAATGTCACCTTAAATAAAACATACATTCTACATACCAGCAAAATCATAATGTGGTTGTCCTTACCGTCAAGCCAAACATTAGTTGTTCGATCCGTTGCTGACGGCAACTTCATAATATACGAGTGGCATCAATAGCATCACAACAATTTTAAAGCCTCTAATATTCTCAAATTTGGATTTCATCTGTGTGAATTCCTCGTATGTTGTCAGCCATTGGAGGCGGTGGAGGAGCCCACATTGTTCAATTAACAAACCAAACTTTCAAGTACTAAAATGTTCAGAATTTTGTATTATGAACCAAGAACTAAAGTAAATTGATGACATAAGAGCCAAGGTTAATTCACAAAAAAAAAAAAAAAAAAAAAATCATTCATCGCCATTTAAACCAAAATCCTTTTACACAATCATCATCTTTAGAACTGGCAAAATCATCCGAGCAAATAAAACTTCAAAACAAAAAAGATCTTCAAAATCCAACCTCAGTTACTTCATAATCTAACCTCAAACCCTCTATAAATCCAGTAAAATCATACATTTAAAAATATCTTCAGCATAATTACAGTTCAATCTAGCCAAAACTTTCAACTAATTCTAGCATAGTTCACAATCTAAACGAGATATACTCCAATTTCAACAATCAACAAAAACATAAAAATTCATACAAAACAAATACAACAAAAGTAAGCACGTAATATCTAAAAAAAGACGAATCTAGGTCAAAAAAGGGGGAAATTTACGGAGAGAAAAGGGGCTGATTCCCGGGGATAAAGATCGAGAACGATGACACCCATGGATGTGCCCTCGTACCTTCTACACTATTAGTCTTTCAAAGATAATCTTGACTACACACATATAGTACAGATACACACACAATCCAATAACATACATATTAAGAGTTAGGGGTTTTCATCACCTCTTCAAATAACCGTGATGTTCGATTAGAGTTTAGGGTTCGTCGATTAGGGCGAAACCATGTGAGGTTGAGGTTGTCGTGGATTGCGTCCAGTCTTCGGCTGGATGGCTTCGAGGTTCAGCAGGCGGCAGATAGACGATGGAGAGGAGAGGTGTTTGGAAGATGAGAGGAAGTTTTGGGGTTTAATTTTTTGGATACAGGAGGGAAGTGAATTTTTGTGGGGGAAATTGGGGTTTAATTTTTTGGAGATGGAGGGAAATGAATTTCGTTGGGGAGTCAACCACCTGCGCATCAAATGATGCGTGTGAAGTAGGGGTGCAAACGAGCCGAGCCGAGCCGAGCCTGAGTTTGACCAGGCTCGAGCTGGAGCTCGTTTAACATATGAAAGCTCGAGCTCGAGCTCGGCTCGATTTGAGCTATATTTCTAAAGCTCGAGCTCGGCTCGAATGTAATTTTTGAAGCTTGAGCTCGGTTCGGACTCGACTCGTTTAGTAATTTTAATTAATTTATACTAATTATAATTATTATTATACATATAATTAAGTTATTTTTATATTTATATAAATGGTAATTATTATTATTATATAAATATATGTTTAATATATTAATAAAAAATATATAAACAGAAAGCTCGTTTAGGCTCGCGAGCCGGCTCGAGCTTGATAAGCGAAGCTCGGGCTCGGGCTCGTTTACTAAACGAGCTTGTTTTCTAGGCTCGGGCTCGAGCTCGAACTCATTTAAGCTCGGCTCGTTCGAGCTTTTTTTCGAGCCGAGCTCGAGTAGCTCGCGAGTAGCTCGGCTCGTTTGCACCCTTAGTGTGAAGCCATAAAACCACAAAAAAGGCCAAAGAACCACCCAAAAGATGCGGTTTGAAGGGTGACCCGCACCTTTTAGCAATAGTCATTCGCATCTTTTGCTCTCTTTTGTACTAGTGTTAAGTGCCCGGACCCACCGATTTAGATTTTGAGAGTCCAGCCCTCACTGAGTTCGTTCAAACTCCACCATTGATCGTAACCAACATCCACCATGGCACCATTATAGTTCTAACCGCATATCCAAGGTGAGTTCCGATTGGAATTTGATGTTTGATTGTTTTTCTGTTGGATGCTTAAGCATATCTTTTTTGCCACTCGACACTCGTTAAAACTTGTGATGAGGTTCACAATCTACAATTACAGTTTAGTTTTATTTTCTTGACGATCTTAACCCAGATTGTTTTCTTGTTCGATTTAGTTTTTTCTTCCTTAAGCTCTTAACCCAACTTGTTTAAAAACTGACCATTGTTGTATAAATAAAGACAATTTTGAAACTTTAGGTAATCTTAAATTGATGATATGTACACTTTATGACATAAAAATGACAGATATGAACTTATGTAGTTTAGAACTTTAAAATGAGAGAGATGGCGATAATGGTTTATTACTTGGTTATTTAATAATGCAACATTTCTAAGAAAAGTTGCAAATTTTATTAAAATTTGCAACCCTTCAAGAAAAAGGTTGCAATTTTTAGTAAGATTTGCAACTTTTAAATAAAAAGGTTGCAAGTTCATTAAATTTTGCAACCTTTAATGAAAAAGGTTGCATTAGAAGATCTAATGCAACTTTTATCTTGAATGAAGTTGCATTAGAGTCAAATGCAACACAATTGAAAAAAGTTGCATCCAAAAAGTTGCATTAGCCTCATTTTCTAGTAGTGATCCTTTCTTCGGTATCAGCCAAATACCCCGAGGGGGTAGGTTGTGAAGAGGTTCCTTCGTCCCTAGGTGAGCTGGACAACTGACGATAAGCGTCAGAAGGTCCTTGATCACTCATACTGTAAATTAACAAATTGTCAAATAACACACAACAATAATATACAGATATGCACGTAATCACATAGATTATTTCCTAACATAATGAATAAAACTTTGGTGTCAGCAAAACACTTTTGTGGCTAAATCAATGGTTGTAGCTCTGATACTACCTTCTGTCGCAACCCATTGTCCCCTATCTACCCGGGAACAGGCGGCCGCGACCAGTATCATTGGTATCAGTGTTTATCAATTTTGGCAGCGGAAAATTTCATCAGGACCATAGTTAGGAAATATTTTATCAGAGTAAAACACCACGTTTTGTATTAATAAATATATTGGGATAAAACCCAAGTTTTCATTACAAACTGATTTATAGGGATAAACCCTATTTTATTGAAATAAAACATCTTCTTTATTTAGGTAACTTTTATAGCCACTTTTCCAAGCCTTCAGTCCTATCCAGCTGGCTTCTATTTGGCTTTCACATTTTGTTACCTGAAACGCGTTTAAAAACATTTTGTCAGTGGGAAATACTGGTGAGTGAATCCCAATTTAATCAAGACATGATTTATCAGTTTACAGTTATTGAGGGCGATCTCGCAATTACATTTGTTTATTTTTCTACTTTAATTATCACCCACGGTACTGTCAACCCGACTTGTGGTCATGCTACTACTCACAGTGTAATAACAAATTTTGTATACAAAACCCCAACATACCGACGATAATTGTAGAATACAAATACTCAATCATTGTTTAATATAATGTAAAAACAATTGTGGTTTGGTAAAAAAAACAGTTTACAAAAAGGTTCACAAAAAGGACATTACTCACATTGCTACTTTAGGATTTTCCTTTGTTTTTTCCTGGTTATAATTTATTAATTACACAATGCACATGCGTTAGTACAATAACCCAATATTTACATTAGTTATACCCTCCCCGAGACAGAACTCCAACGACTACGTCGGGCAGAGCCTCGACAGCCGTTACGGAGCACTAGATCAATCGGGCAGCGTATCTAATATGTAACCGGGGGTTATCATACTTACAACGAGGCAGAACTTCGTTATTTAGGGGGGTATAATGCCCGAGTATTACTTCTACACTTTAGAATTTGAGAGAGAATCGAAAGAAATGAGCGACAGAAACTGAAGGCTGATAGCCCCCTTTTATAGGGCTGGTCGACCAGTCTCTCGCGGCCCGCGTAAGATGAAGGCTAAGCCTTCACGGCCCGTGAGCTAGGGGTGTAGGCTTTAGCTTTGCTGATTCGTCGAACTAGGTTTGACACGAGGTTGCCACGTGGCAGCTCAGGGTGCCGCTTGGTGGGTTAGCTGTCGCGCGTCGCGTAGAAGACCATAAAGGTCTTCGTGGCACCCGAGCGCCCCTCAGAATTTGTTTTTATTTTATTTTTGTAAAATTAAGGGTATCCAGGACTGGTTTTCGTATACGGGATATATTTCAAGACGTATAGGGATGTTATAAATATATTAGGGGTAATATTTTAGGAGGGTTGTTATATGAATAGTTGGGATCAATGGCTGGAAAATATTCAGCAATGGAATGGTGACATGATACCATTTCAAAGAGTGGCATGGTTAGTAATCAGGGGGGTACCAATTCAGATGTGGGGTGCAGGCATTTTTAATTGCATAGCGGAAAGGTTCGGGAAGACCATAGAACCATCAGAGGCCGATGCTAGATATTTAAACTTAAACTATGATGTGGTCGGAGTAATCGTGAGGGATGGATCTTTTATTAATGAAAGGATAAAAATATGGTGGAAAGGGATGATGTTTGACGTCTGGGTATCGGAGGCTGACTACATGTGGCAACCGAAGCTCATACCAGACATGACAAAAGTTAAACATATGTTATTAGATGAACTACCACCGGAGAAGGAGGATTCAACACCGGAAAAAGAAATGCCGATGAATGTGGACGGTGAAGGCATTCCAAAAGACGCGGAAGAAACATTGAACGGAGGGAAATGAGGTAAACAAGACATGGGAAGAAATGGCAGTTAATGATGGGAGAGAGAAGGAAGTAAATGGGGTGGTTAACGAGGAAGCTAACATAGATACGTCTGCTACAGTGGGAGACCAAGAGACGCAGCCAACTGCAGTGGAACTAGGGGGCGGTAGGGCCCAGGACACACCAATATACAGACCTAGTGGGCTAAATGAAGATAAGTATATTGGGCCGACTAAGAAAGCCCATATTAAAAGAAAAAGGCTAAGCTTAGTAGAAAACCACCTAGCGAGTTTAAAGCCCAACCAAACAATACTCGAAAGGAAAATCCCATACCTAAATGTAGACTTATGAGATGAGTCTAGATTGTGTCCCAAAAGGAGAGCTTTAGGCAAGAATAAAAAAATAAACAAGAGGAGGAATAGGGCTACAGTAAGAGTGACGGAAGAAGAAATCAAAAGCCTTGATCAAATAGGAACTGGGATTGAAGACGAGTACGAATCAGATTGGGAGGAGGAATCAAGATCGGAGGTAAACATGGAAGAAACTGATCCAGTAACACAGGAACGAGAAATCAATAACGATGCAACAGAGCTCCAAAAAGAAATTAATGAGACGGTAAAGGTTGGGCAAGAGGTGGGAGTGGATTTAGCACAAAAAGAGGCAATGATCAAAGAAGCTGTAGCCGAAGAACAGGTGGAAGTCGGTCTACCATGAATTATGGATCCCTAAATATAAAAGGAGCTGGGAGAGCAGGTAAGGGTGCAAAAACCAGAGAGTTGATAACAAAATACAACCCGTCTTTTCTTGCATTACAGGAAACACAATTTAGGGATATTCAAGTAAACATAATCAAGAGGTTTTGGACTAGCACAAATTTTGAGTACTCGAAGGTGGATGCGGAAGGAAGATCAGGGGGTTTGCTCTCAATCTGGGATAAAGGTGTGTTCAAAAGGATTTTCGAAATTAAGAATCAAAACTTTCTATTAACAAAGGGACATGTCATGGGCTACGAAGAGGAGGTAGTTATTGTGAACGTTTATGGGTCAATAATTCAAGCAAACAGGAGACGGCTATGGGACAAACTCTTAACAGTTAGAAGCAGCATTCAAGGGCAGTGGATATTACTTGGGGATTTTAATGAGGTACACGTACCGGAAGATCGATACAATTCGCATTTTGACATAAACGGTGCAATGTGTTTAAATAACTTCATAAGCACTTGTGGATTTCAAGAATATAACATGGGTGGGAAGAAATATACGTTCATGTCAGGTGATGGTATGGATCTTAGCAAGATAGATAGAGTATTGGTGTGCGATGAATTTATGTCCAAATGGCCCAATGCCACATTATTGGCCCTCAACAGAGACATATCTGACCACAACCCACTCATACTTATCATGATAAACAATAACTTTGGCCCAACTCCATTCAGAATTTTTAACAGTTGGTTTAGGAAGCTGGGATTTGAAGTGGGAGTAAAAAAAGGAACTAAAAAAACATGTGAATCATCCTTCAAAGATGAAATTATGGCAATCAAAATGAAAGCAATTAGAGAAGAGCTCAAACTATGGCGAAAGAAAAAGAAGGAGGAAGAGGAGAAAGAGCTTACGGAGGCACAAAGTAAATTGCTAGTACGCGATGATCTAGCTGAAAATAGGAGGCTTACGGAGAAAGAGATTTGTCTTTGGAAAGAATGTAAGGCAGTTGTAAGAGAATGGCATCAAACACAACTACTTGATAACAACAAAAAGCAAGGGTGAGATGGATTGAATTAGGTGATGAAAACACTAGTTATTTTCATTCAATGGTAAACAACCACATATCAAAAAATAAGGTCAGTGGATTATGGATTGGAGGGCAGTGGATTTCGGATCCTATGGAGATAAAAATCAATTTGAGAAAGCTTTCAAAGAGAAGTTTAATGAGCCGGTAACATCGAGACCAAGAATTGGAGCGGATGGTTTTTCAAAACTTAGTCAAAGCCAAGCTGAAGGGTTAGTGGTACCGTTTTCAATCGAAGAAGTACATACAACAGTTTGGGATTGTGGCATTTCAAAAGCACCGGGGCCAGATGGTATCACTTTTAAACTTATCAAGACATATTGGGAAGAACTCAAAGGGGTGGTTATGGACATCATGACACAGTTCCACACACACACGGCTCTCTACATCATACATGTAGTGCTTCCTTCATTGCCCTCATCCCAAAGGTAATTGATCCTATGGCACTCTCCGATTTCAAACCTATTTCATTAATAGGAGTGGTAAACAAAATAATTTCCAAGGTACTAGCAAACAGAATTAAAGGTGTCATTAAAAGTGTTGTATCAAACGAACAATCTGCATTTGTCTCAGATAGAAACATTGTTGATGTACCATTGGTTATAAGTGAATTAGTTGGGTGGGGGAAAAGGACAAAGAGAAGTATATTTGTGTTTAAAGCTGACATCGAAAAGGCGTACGATACACTTAATTGGAAGTTTTTTAATAACCATACTAACACACATGGGCTTCCCACTGAAATGGAGAAATTGGGTTATGGGGATACTTTTTGCCGGTAGAGGCTCTGTTCTTGTAAATAGATCCCCAACGGGGGAATTCCAATACAAAAGAGGTTTCCGACAAGGGGACCCGTTGTCACCCTTCTTGTTCATTGTGGCAATGGAGGCTTTACATAATATGATGAAAAAGGCTAGGAGTGCAAATCTGTTTTCGGGGGTCAAACTACCAGGCAACGGTCCGCATATATCACATATGCTATTTGCAGACGAATCGATCTTCGTTGGAGAGTGGAATGAAGATAATGTTAAGAACCTAAAGAGAATACTAAGAATTTTCTACCTCATCTCGGGCTTGAAAGTCAATCCGAGGAAGAGCCAACTATTTGGTGTGTGCCGATCAGAAACAGAAGTAAATGACATGGCCTCAATCTTCAAATGTAGAGCATGTGAGTTCCCGTTTATCTACTTAGGATTGAAAGTATGAGCAAATATGAATAGGATAGCAAACTGGAAAGAAATGACAGACACTTTTAACAGAAGATTAACAAACTGGAAAGCAAAAAATCTATCTTTTGCGAGAAGGGTAATTCTAGTTAAGACGGTCCTGGGTAGCCTACCAAATTACTATTTTTCGTTGTACAAATGTCCGAAAGCCGTGATCAAAGTTCTCGAAGGGATTAGAAGAAAGTTTTTATGGGGAGGATGCAATGTTAACAACAAAATTAGATGGGTAAGATGGGAAAGAGTAGTGGCATCTAAAGACTTTGGGGGACTTGGAATCAGTAATATTAGAGATCTAAACCTGGCACTATTATTAAAAGTAACTAAGTTAGTGCTAAAGGACATAACTTGTAAGGGTTTGCAAACATGGAGTACGTTTTCTGTAATTATTGAAGATGAAGGACACAGTTTGCAACAAGTGACATACATAAATGACGATTTTTGTAATTTACTCTAAATATTGGTTGACCTGTTGGTTAAAATTATGTTTTTTGTCTTTACCTTTATTTTAATAAGTTAATGGAGGTTGTTTATGTTTTTTTGTTTATGTGAACAAGTTGAGCCGAGCCCGAGCTAAGCTTAAGCTTAATTGAAAAAAAATTGCTACTAGTTGAGCTCAAGCTTTAGAAACAAAGCTTAAATCAAGCCGAGCTAAAGCTTGTATAAGTTAAACGAGCTAGACCTTGAGCTCGGATCAGCTTGTTTGCACCCCTATTTATATTGTTTTATTCCCAAGAGTAAACTGCCATTTTAGTCCCTGTGGTTTGGTCACTTTTGCTACATTAGTCCAAAACTCAAACCTTTTGCATCTGGGTCCCTATGGTTTCAGTTTTATTGCCATTTTGATCCAAAAATGAAATCAGGTCATATTTTTCTTATAAAATCCTTCTATTTTGTCCTTTTCCGCAGGGGCAAAATGGTCATTTCTTTTTTATAAATAAATACCAGATTTTATAAGACAAATATGACCTGATTTGCCCCCGAGGAAAAGGACAAAATTGCAGCATTTTATAAGATAAATATGACCTGATTTTCTTTTTGGACCAAAATGGCAATAAAACTGAAACCACAGGGACCCAGATGCAAAAGGTTTGAGTTTTGGACTAAAGTGGCAAAAGTGACCAAACCATAGGGACCAAAATGGCAGTTTACTCTATTCCCAATAATATATCTTTTTGTTATATTATTGTAATATTTTCATATTTCATTTTTTAAAATACAATTTTTTTTTAAACTCTGATTATACCGCATGTGCTTATTCTTATCAACGTCATCATATTTTTTTTTGTACAAAGTGACAAATGGGTAACGTGTCAATATAGTTGTGAGTAAAAATGTACCAATAATAGAAGCATAAATGTGGATATTATTAGGGATAGCAATGAGACGAGTTTAGATAATCTCAACTCAACCTCAACCCCGGTTAAATAAGTTTGTTTCAAACCTGTCGAGTTTCTAGCTTCTAGCTGGTAAATATCCATCGAGCATACCTACGGGTTAAACCCGTTAGTTTAAAAAAAATTACATGTTGGGTATGCCTGGCCTAAAACTCATCAGGTAACTACTAATCAATTATATCTAGTATTATCAATAAAAATATATATCTAATAACTACAATGTATATGGAATACATTACATATATAGAGTGGGGATCCTACGGAAAGTGTGTTTTTCCTAAAAAGTGTAAAAAGTCATAAAACACAATAATTTCAGGCATAAAACACATATAAAACTCACAAATAATAGAATGAATATTACTAAAACACCATATTCAAACTCTAATAGTCCATAAAAACTTCAAACACACCATCGTAAAACTATGAATATAAAACACACAATGCTAAACAATATAAAACACAATAATATTTGTCATTCAACAATCAGAGCCTTAAGATCTAAAACACAACACAAAACCCACATACATGATGTTTTAGTAATCTTCATCATATTATTTGTGGGTTTTTGGTGTGTTTTATGGTTGATATTACGGTGTTTTATGAATTTTTACACTTTTTAGGAAATTTGGACTTTCTGGCCAACTCCTATCCTACATATATATATATATATATATATAGGACAAAGATCCGTTAGGAACCACCCTTTATTGCGAGAACCGCGAGAACCAGTGTGAACACAAACAGTAATAGCTAAAAAAATCTAAAAAACACCCAAAAATTTTTTTTTTTATTTTTTTACTATTTTTTATATAAAAATCGCTACTTTTAGTATCCAAAAAAAAAAAAATTTTTTTTTTTAAAATTTTTTTTTTTAAAAAAAAAAATTTTTTTTTTTTTGCTACAAAAAGTAGCGATTTGAACATAAAAAATAAAAAAAAAAATTTAGATTTTTTTTTATTTTTTTATTTTTTTAGATTTTTTAGGTTTTTTGGGGGTTTAGTTTTTAGCATTTTAGCTTGGGGGGGGGGGGGGGTTAGGTTTTTGGGTGGTGGGGGAGGGGGGTTTAGGTTTTGGGGGGGGGGTGGGGGGGGGGTTAGGTTTTTTTTAGGTTTTTTGAGGGTTTTAGTTTTTAGCATTTAGCTTGGGGGGGGGGGGGTTAGGTTTTTTTTTTGGGGGGGGGTGGGGGGTTTAGGTTTTTGGGGGGTGGGGGGGGTGGGGGTTAGGTTTTTTTTAGGTTTTTTGAGGGTTTTAGTTTTTAGCATTTAGCTTGGGGGGGGGGTTAGGTTTTTTTTGGGGGGGGGGTTAGGTCTTTTTTTTGGGGGGGGGGGTGGGGGGTTTAGGTTTTTGGGGGTGGGGGGTGGGGGTTAGGTTTTTTTTAGGGTTTTTTTAGGTTTTTTTTAACTATTTTAGCTTGTGTTCACATTGGTTCTCGCGGTTCTCGCAATAAAGGTGGTTCTCGCATGAACCTTACCCTATATATATATATATATATATATATGTATATATACATTTTTAAAAGTATAAATTATAGCGGGTGTACAATCGAGTAAACAAATACAATTTATTTAGCAATTGTGTTGGTAAACGAGTATATTACCAAATTAACCTCAAACCTATGAAAAAATAAAAACATGTCCCAAGCCCGTCCCAAACCCGATTAACCGACTCCAAACCCATCCCAAATGTATCATGTTTCAGGTTTGCCCATCGGGTGGCTCGATTGCCATCCCTACTTGTTACCAAAGTAATCTCATTTTTTTTAGGTTTTTCACTATCCTAATAATATAATATAACGTTTTAGAAATTCTGAATATATTATTGTGATGTGCTTATTTTTATTTATATATCCATAAATACTTTTTTTTTTCTAAATCAAACATGTCAGATATAATAATTGACTTGTTTTTTGTTCTTTATGTTGAGAAACCGAAAGGATGTCGCCTAAAACACTTCATGTTGGTGCACTTGTGTCTGTACTTTGTCTGTATTCGGTCTGTGTATAAACGATGTCCTAAGTTAGTCTGTTAGTTGACCAAGTCAACTATCCTCCTAGTTTGACTTGGCCAATATGTTGTAATGTAAAGTGTCTGAGTCGAAGGATAAGGGATCGAAGGATGATGTGAATCCTTCGATCCCCACGAAAGATATGCTTCGAACTATGGAACTCGAAAGATTACCTTTCGAGGTTCTTGCTGATCCTTCGATAGCTTTGTATTCGAAAGATGATCCTTCGGATCATCTATCGGATCCTTCGACCAAGACCTGCTGTGTATGGGTATAAATACCCATGTAGTGTGTTGTGTTCATTTTAGACAGAAAGACACAAGGCAGACACCAAGAGAGAGCATATCCGAGAGATAGAGAGGATACTCTGCTGAAAATACACACACACACACTTTGAGAGTTTGCAAACTGATTGTAAACATTGTGCTTGTAACCGGAAACTTTCTACGCATTAATACAAGTGGTGTTAATCGTTGAGTCTTGTGTGTTCTTGTGTTTGTTCTTGCATCATCCCGGTTTGCTCGCTAGCTTGGATTCCGCACTCGCTAGTGAGTTTGTATAACAAGGTTTAGGTTTGTTCTCGATCCTCCGAGAAAAGGGACCTACACTTCAGTATCCGTATTAGTATTCGTTTTTATGGTTTGCGGTAACAATTTCACTAAAACGTAGTTGTATTCGCAATAGAGTATCCTTTTGGAATCATAAGCTATGGCGAGTGTCTACACCGTATCGATACAATGACAATCATAACCTATATCGTTTGAACAATATCGGTACCAAACTTGTATTCGTTTTTATCTTTTTCAGTTGTTATACGAAGTGTCGGCGCCATCCAAAAATTTTAATGAAACGAATCGACACCAACCGATGTTCCACCGCAATGTGTAGTGTAATTCCACCACTTTATATCAAAAGTTCGTACGTGTAAAAGATCTGAATTGCAAGTAGATACGAACCAGGACTACATGTGTACATCAAAACACCACTGTTAAATGACGGAGTTGCTATATATGCTTTATCTTAACACATAAAATGTTTGAGCCACAAATTTAGTTGATAACACCACACGTCAAACCATGGATTGCTTCCAAATACGTGGACTTCAAAATAGTTTTTATGGATAAAAAAAACTTGTATATAACTTCTAAATATATGCTGCTTTTTGAAAACAATTGAATGGCTCCCTTTTCCTTTATCACAATCGAAAATATATACTGGATACAATACAACTGAATCTGAGATACTAGGGGAATTTCCCATAATCTGTTAATTTTATGACAATTATTTTTGACCAAATACTAAGGTCGTTCAACACTGTAGTAAATGAATCATTAACATGTTTGACATTTCAAAGATGTGAGTTCTTTGCTGTCAATTTATACTCGTTGAACACAAACAAAAATGTAAGCTTAACTTCCATTCAGGGGCAATATATATTCATGAGTCATGACAGATATATGTTTGTGCGTGTTAATGAGGGAGTTTACTTACAAGTGGATTCAAAACTTGTGACCAATGCACAAACGTTAGCCATGTAAACAATGCCAAATTTCATTTTCATAAATCTTAGGACCCAAAGATTACTTATTTGTGGATACAAATTGCAGTATTGACTTCCAAGTCTTCCATTGCGTGTTAATTAGGGAGTTTACTTAAAAGTGGATTTGAAACTTGTGACCAATGCACAAACGTTAGCCATGTAAACAATGTCAAATTTCATTTTCATAAATCTTAGGACCCAAAGATTACTTGTTTGTTGATACAAATTGCAGTATTGACTTCCAAGTCTTCCATTGCGTGTTAATTAGGGAATTTACTTACAAGTGGATTCAAAACTTGTGACCAATGCACAAACGTTAGCCATGTAAACAATGTCAAATTTTCATCATATTTCTTCACAGTTGCTGTAGAGAAAAAAAAATACGAAAATGTTGAGATGCAAGATAGATTTTGAGGGTATATCTATAGTCATGGGTAAATCCCAATTTTATAGTTGAGTTTTACAATTATATTACACATGGTCTTCTCTAGTTATACAAAATTCTATGACTCATTCTGTATTTCCAGTCTTACCTCTTTACCTCCACATTTCAACAATTAACCAATCAAATTTTAAGACATTGTATTAGTTTCTATTCCAATTATATTATTTACATAAAGTATATTTATAGTTTGTTTACCGAGGTTTATTTAACGGTTACTTTTATTAAATAATTTTATTAGTTTCTTTTAGCAATATAAATTTGTATAATATTTTTTTTATACACACACATGAATGGACATAAATAAATTAAATTTTTTACTTCACTAATTTTAAAACGTCCATTATAAAAACATTCTGGGCATTTCAGTGGTTTTCCACTTTAAAATTGGTTCCCTACCATAACAGGTTCCTCTTTGACTATACTCGGAACCGGTTTGGAAACGAGACGAAAAACCAAAACATTATTCCTGAAAATTCTTGGAATTTTTAATTCTATTTTTGTCTTTGGTTCACCTTTCATGGGTAAACAAACACAAAAATAGTGTCCGGTTTTCCTGTTTAATCATTCAATTTCAAAGTGTTTCTCTGAAGACAGACAGAGAAGGGGCTAACGATTACATGTTTGTGGATACAATTTGAGGTGTTGACTTCCAAGTCTTCCATGGAACTAATTAAGTTTCAATTCATTTCTAAAACTATAAATTCACTAGTATTGTTGATCTCAACAACCCATCTCTTCATCATAAGAATCCATCTTTACACTTCACTTTTTTACTTGCTTAATCGGGGTGTAGGATTAGATAATGGGGAATCAGTGGGGTTTGAGGCTCCATTTCATTGTTGTAACTATATTTCTGGTTGCAACCACAAATACCTGTTTTGGTGCTCAAAAAAATTCCACGGTGGCTTGCTTTGAGCATGAGCGACTAGCTCTTCTCAAGTTCAAACACAGTGTCAAAGATGACTATAATTTGTTGTCATCGTGGGTTGGTAATAACTGCTGTCGCTGGGAAAGAGTCATGTGTGATGATGTCACTGGTAATGTTGTAAGTCTTCATCTCAGAGGTGGTGATAGTTTTGATGACTATGAGCCATTAGTTAGTAACGAGGTAAGTACTTCTTTAGTAGAGTTGAGGCATCTAAAATATTTGTGTTGGTGCACTTGTGTCTGTACTTTGTCTGTATTCGGTCTGATATAAACGATGTCCTGATTTGTGTTGTAAGTTGACCAAGTCAACCATCCTCCGGTTTGACTTAGACAACAGTTGAAAGATGTTCTGATCGAAGGATAGCCTCGAAGGATACACCTGATCCTTCGAGGTGATCGAAAGATATGGTTCGACCATGGTTCGACCATTAGACCTCGAAGGATGATCCTTCGAGGTCCACGCTGATCTTTCGTGTAACATGTGGTCGACAGATGATCCTTCGGACCATCTGTCGAATCCTTCGAGCAGACCTGCTGAGCTGGGTATATATACCCATGCATGTGTTGAGAGTTCGAGAGTTCTGCCATTTTACACACCCGAGAGATAGAAGCTTAGAGAGCATTCTGCCCAGAACTCACACACACACTTAGAGAGTTTATAGAACACTTCTGTAAACATTGAGCTTGTAACCGAAACCTTCATTTGCATTAATACGACTAGTGTTAATCGGTGAATCTTTGTGTGTTTGTTTCTCTACTTGCTACTAACTCGGTTTGCTTGCTAGCTTGGATTCCGCACTCGCTAGTAGGTTTGTATAACAAGGTTTAGGTTCGTAATCCTCCGCGAAAAGGGACCTACAAGTGGTATCAGAGCCTCGCTCTTTACCTTGTTTAAAACCGGGTTTTTACAAGTTGTGGTGTGTTGAAACACTTGGTTTTGCACCTGTTTTTACCAAGTTTCTTGCTTTTTCTTTGAGTAAAAACGTGTCTAAACTAACCGGGAGTGTTCAAGTTTTGGTTGGGTAACATAAAAATTGGTTTTTAGAAAACTTTGTGTTTTCCGGTGTGTTTCCGGTGACTGGCTTAAGGATAAGGTTATCCTTTTTGGGCAATCTTTCAAAAGTTGGTGGGAAAGTTGATCTGACATCCCCTTTTGCCGAAAGTTTGACCTTACCAACCTGTCACCTTTTCACCAACCTTTCACATCAAAGTCAGTTGTGTCAGAGCCTCTCGAAAGATATCTTTCGACATCGAAAGATCATCCTTCGATATCTTTCGATCAAGGAGGGCTCGAAAGATTTATATCCTTCGACCCATCCTTCGAAGTCTGAAACATATCCTTCGACAGAGGAATCTTTTCGAAAGACTAGTGTCCAAAAGATTAGGATCCTTCGTATTGGTGAATCTTTCGAGATCTGTTGTTCGAAAGATAAGGATTTGGCTCGAAAGATAAGGATCTTTCAAAGGGAATCTTTCGAGTTCTTGAATCTTTCGAAATCATTGTTCGAGAGTCAACAGTAATCTTTCGAGTACTGTTGATCCTTCGAACAAGGTTATATCTTTCGATTGAGGTTTGTTTATTGTTAACAAGTTTCTGTGATTTCAGATCTTTCGACCAGGATCTTTCGGTTGTGTTATCTTTCGGATCTTTCTTACTTAGCATTTATTTTGCTTATCTATCATGAATCCGAGTTGGTGGGGAAGTCCGGCTCCAGACAGTGGAAAATACATGAATACCAGTCAATCTCCATCATGGGCCGAATCTCCAGTTTCTACATCCTCACAAGCAAATGCCACTCCAGCTGGTCAATGGGCGTTTGTTTCAAATCAAACTCCGAGTATTCAAAGTCTTCTACTAAGCGAAAGTGAAACCGGAAGTTTAAACAGGCCTCCAAAGTTGATGCATCTTCATGAATATCCGGGATGGGTTGATCGTTTCCATACATATATTCTTGGTCAAAATACAGAGTTGTGGTTACGGTTCATTACGGAATTCGATCAAACTATCGAGGTTGCTGCTTCTTCGACAGCTACATTTGCCGATCTTCCTGATGAACAAAAGAAGACGTATGACTTAGAAAAGAAAGCATACGCTATCCTCACTCAAGCACTGAGCAAGGATATTTATCATCAGTTCGTCAGTTTCAAGACTACGAAGAAGTTGTGGGATGCATTGAAGACAAGAGGAGTAGGTAATGAAGCCACACGTCAACTACGACGAGATCTACTGAAGAAAGAATTTGATGGCTTCACATGTATGGATAAGGAGTCCTTGGGAGATATGACAAGCCGTTTCTATCACCTGCTTACTGAGCTGACAAACTTTGAAGTCACAACGACTCCAACAGAGGTGGTAAAGAAGTTTGCCGATGCATTGCCGCCTCAATGGAATAACTTCCTGGAAATCTTGAAGTACAACGGAACGTTGAGAACTACCAATATCAACGATTTCGTGCAGCTTCTGGAGAACAAGGATCAGGAAGAAACGTTGAAGGCAAAGAGAGTTGCAGTGCCACAGAATCCAGAGATGTATTATGGCATCTCCACTACTTCATCTGCAAAAGCTGGATCACATGCTCCACTTCAAACGGCGTTTGTCACAAGCACGGATATGTATGGCAATCCAGTGCAAGTTCCTGTAAAGCCGCCTCCAACCACAGATCTGTATGGAAATCCAATACAACCACCTCATCCTCCTCCTGCTCAACAACCTCAATATGCATGTTATGGAGGAACATCATCTGCTGCAGGTCAACAATCAAAGTCAAGTACAGTACAGCTCGACACGTCAAGCTTCTCTAAAATCAGTGTAGAAGTAGCTAAGGAACACATGGAGCTGCTTAACACTGTAGTGAGCGCGTACTGTGGGTTGATAGAAGGTCAGATTGGAAACATTAATCTGACACAAGAAGATTACAGGCAGATTGATAAGGAGGAGATGGACTTGATGGACATCAAGTGGGCCTTTGCGAGTGCTGTGAGAAGAGCAAAGGATTGGATGGAAAGTACTGGAAGAACCAGCTTGGAAAGTAAGCGAGACACCAAGTATGGGTTCGATAAGCAAGCTGTTAAGTGCTTCAACTGTGGTGAACGGGGCCACTTTAAACGGGAATGTACAAAGCCAGCCCAGCACGGGAATCAAAACCCCTTCAGGAACCAAGGCAACCAGCAGAACAGAAACAATGATCGTACATTGGTGCCTGTCAACAACCAAACCAACCGAGCACTTGCAGTTCAGGTGGATGAAGGTTGTGACTGGTCAATCCAGTTGGGTGGTGATGCTCCTGATGGAACAGCATGTTTTGCTCAGATTGTGAAGGAGCTGGTTCACACCAATGGTGGAGAATCTTCTGCCAGTGGTGATGAATCGTCTGAAGATGAAGACTCCTCTGGATACAGCAGGAGTGTTGATGAAGAATCATCCAACTCTGGTGATGATCATGTGGGTGAGACATCTAATGTTTCGGATGATATTGACATTGATGAACTCTTGGGGGAAGCTGTAGCAGAAACTCAAAGAAGATCTATTCTGGTGGATCAAGCTGCTTACTCTTCGTCTTCTCTCCATTCAGCCTTTATGGCTAATGTCGACGGTTCATCAAGTCAGGTATGTGTCGATGAACCCACTGCTGTTAATTGTGATGAATGTGCTAGGTTGCATGCTAGATGTGCTGATCTTGAGAAAAGTATGTCTGAGTTGCAAGGCAAACATGATGCTTTACAAGCTAGTTTGTTTGACTTGCAAGACAAACATACTACTGTGAATGAGAATTTGAGTGACTTGCAAAGTAAGCATGACGCTTTGCAAGAAAAATATGATGTGACCTTTCTCCACAATCAGAAGTTGACTGTGGATCTCTCTAAATGCACAGAAGCCAACATGTTTTATGAAAACCATGAAAAAGAATTTAAGTCAGTAATTGAAACATTAAAGAAGGATAAAACTGAACTGACTAAAATGGTTTCAAGAAAACAAACTGATATTAATTTGTATATATCTCGCCTTGAGAGTATGCAAAAAGAGATGGCTTGTGTGAAAACCGAAAGTGATGCGATCCAACTCAAGCTAGACAGTTATTTGAGTTCTAGCTATGTGTTAGATCACATCATTGACGTTCAGAAGGAAAAGAGAGATGTCACATGCATTGGCTACAAGAAGTGTCCACCACCAGTGAGACATAATTATGATGCCATGCCTGATGAAGAGGACAGGGTTTTCTTTGAACCTACTGTGCCTCTAGATGTTAAGGAGTTTGCTGCAGGACTCGGATACCAAAAGGAAGTATCCTTAGATTCAGATGTGTCAGCAGATACATTTGTGAGTGCTGAACAGAATCAAGATCCTCCAGTTGTGATTGAGGATGCTGATTCGTCTGATGATGAATCTGACGATACTGTCCCAGCAAAGTCTGATGCGGTAGCCAAAAATGAGGACATACCTCTTGAGAATCACATTCTATGTGATCCCCCTGTCAAACCCGCTAAGACTGTTGCAACTGAGTCCTCGTCTGAGAAGGAGTCGGAGAGTGTGAATTTGCTGTACACTCTAGTTGGTGATGATAAAATTTACTCAGACAAAGATTTTCCCATTAAGAATGTTAATCAATCCTTAATCTGCAAAGTCTTTGAGAATTCGACAAGTAAGTTCTTGGGAAAGGCAGGACCTAAAGTTACAGTCACACAGTGTCCTCCAATCCCAAAGGCTGAAGTTCGAAAGCAATTTGGCAACAAGAAATTGCCAACAGTGCCAACTCAGCAAAATCACACCAAACCCAAAGGTAAAGTACCGGCTCCAGTGCAAAAGAAGCCGAATCAAAAGAAGAAGAAGAATGTTAACTTTGTGAAATCGACGGGAACAGACAAAATTGAAAAGTTTGAAAATCAATCTAACTTAGATTTTGTCAAGAAAGCTATTGTCGAGAAAAGAAATGAACCAAGCAGTTCAAAACCTAGTACCTCGGGTTCACAAAGTTCAACATCATCGGCTAGACGATCACATGATTCTTCGGGGTTTGTAGAACGAAGATCATGTTTTGAGTGTGGAACCATTGGGCACATTATTAGAAACTGCCCATATCTTCATAAGCAGAAAGGAAAGGTTGATGATCCCCGTGGTAAGACTGACCGTAAGCCATCTGTTTCCACAAAACAAGATCCCCGACTTGTAAAAGAAAGGGAAAAGAAACAGAAACGGCAACAGGTCAAGAAAATTGAAAAAGCGATTAAAACCGATGTGGTTCATAAACAATCTGTTGTTGTAAAACCAGAAAATTCTAAAACTTCAAATCATCAAGAAGTTAAAATTTTAAAGAAAAACACTGGTGAAACCAAACAGACTTGGAAACCAAAAACGGTTGTTGAATCAGGGGGACCATCACAATTCACCAACCATCAAAGACAAGAAGTTATTGTCATTGATGAAAATGGAAGACCCAAGACCACAATGGCTTGGGTCCCCATCTCCAACTAATTCATTTGAGTTCATGTGCAGGGTGCTTCAGGAGGAACTATCAGTAGTCATTGGATTGTTGATAGTGGGGCATCCAGGCACATGACAGGCGACATGAAGCTTCTCTACGACGTTAAATCTATTAGAGGAGGTTATGTTGCTTTTGCTGGAGATAAAGGTGGATACATAACGGGTGAAGGAATGATATCTAACGGGATTGTCAGCTTTGACAAGATCAATTTTGTGCAACAACTTGATCACAATCTTCTTAGTGTTTCTCAAATTTGTGACAAGAAATTTTCAGTACACTTTGATGCTAATGGATGTTATGTGCTGAAACCCGGCTTCAAAATTCCAAAAGAATGGATTCTCTTGTCGGCTCCAAGGATAAATGATTTGTACGTCCTTGACATGAGCCAGGCTATTACTACGTCTGCACAAGCAACTTGTTTCGTTTCCAAAGCCACAGAAAAAGACACTATCTCTTGGCACAGACGAATGGGTCACATTCACTTACGCAAAATGAATCATTTGGTTTCAAATGAATTGGTGAATGGTGTTCCCCTCAAAAATTTCCATCTTCAAGACATCTGTGTTTCGTGCCAGAAAGGAAAGCAAACAAAGAAGAAGCACCCTACAAAGAAGATCAACACAGTGGCAGTTCCTCTTGAACGTTTGCACATGGATTTGTTCGGTCCTGTCAAGCACAAGAGTATTCGGGGTGATCAATACTGCCTCGTGGTTACTGATGATTATTCAAGATTTTCTTGGGTTGCGTTCATGGCACACAAGAGTGAAACCTTTGGCATTATCAAAAACTTGATCATTCAGATTGAGAATTTGTATAAGTTGAAGGTTAGGCGGATACGTAGCGACAATGGTACTGAATTTAAGAATCATTCCATGGCGGAGTTTTGCACTTCAAAGGGTATTCTTCATGAGTTTAGTGCAGCTTATACTCCTCAACAGAATGGTGTCGCTGAACGTAAGAACCGCACATTGATCGAGACTGCTAGGACAATGTTGGTAGAGTCGCAGCTACCCATTCCATTCTGGACTGAAGCTGTGGCCTCTGCATGTTACACATTGAACAGAGTCCTTACAGTCAAAAGACACAACAAGACCTGCTTTGAGCTTCTTCAGAAACGGAAACCAGATTTGTCTTATCTAGAACCGTTTGGAGCTCCATGCACAATCATCGATCCTAATGGAAAGTTTGGGGCAAGAGCAATTGATGGATACTTTCTTGGGTATGCCACCCCTAACTTACGAGTCTGGAATCTAGAGACTAAAAGGGTCGAGGAATGGTCTGAGGTCAGAGTACAAAGGCACACCTTGCCAGTCAAAAATCCGGGTCAACCTTGGATGTTTGAGTATGATGACTTCTTCAATTCGATCAATGTTGAAGCCGTTGAAGAAAATGCTGCGGCTAGGATGTTTTTCGAGAGTGACAATGCAACAGTTTCACCGGTGGTTCGTCCAATTCTTGTGAATCAAGAACCATCCTCTTCGGTGAACAACAATACTCTCAACAATGAGGATTTTCATGATGCTAACGAATTGAACGAATCTTCAGAGGATGATGAATTTCTAGATGCAGATCAAGAAGCTCCTACAACAGCAGTTCATGGTACTTCAGAGGGTACTCCTCCAGTGGAAACACATAGAACAGCTGAGACTACTGCATCATCCTCTTCGTCAATTCCGGGCATTGATTTAGTTGTTGATCTCAATTTCAACAATCTGGGTATAAATATTCCAGTTCCAGATAATCCAGAAACAAGGATTCATAATACCCATCCTCAACAAAACATCATAGGAAATGTGCAAAGTGGCATTCAAACAAGAAACATGTTGCGAAACAACAACAATGCAGGCTTGTATGCAGCTATTCGAGAATCCGGGCAACAAAACGACTGGTCCTTCGCGTGTTATGTCTCACAAGAAGAACCAAGAACGTGGAAAGAAGCCTTGAAAGATAATGCTTGGGTTGAAGCAATGCAGGAAGAACTGCAACAATTCCAGAAGCTGGGTGTCTGGAAACTAGTAGAGAAACCTGCTGGATACAAGAAGATTGGTACCCGTTGGGTTTTCAAATGCAAAAAGGATGACCGCGGAGTTGTTATCCGAAACAAAGCTCGTTTAGTCGTTCAAGGTTTTCGTCAGATTGAAGGGATCGACTACAACGAAGTCTATGCACCAGTGGCACGTCTCGAAGCAATTCGAATCTTTCTAGCCTATGCGTCCTTCAAAGGATTCAAGGTTTATCAGATGGACGTGAAAAGTGCATTTTTACATGGTGTGGTTGAAGAAGAGGTGTACGTCGAACAGCCTCCAGGTTTTGAAGATCCTATCCATCCCGATCGGGTTTGGTTGCTCAACAAAGCTCTCTATGGTCTTCATCAAGCACCACGAGCTTGGTATGCAACCTTATCTCACTATCTGCTGGAGAACG
Source organism: Helianthus annuus (assembly GCF_002127325.2). Taxonomy (NCBI): domain Eukaryota; kingdom Viridiplantae; phylum Streptophyta; class Magnoliopsida; order Asterales; family Asteraceae; genus Helianthus; species Helianthus annuus. The sequence continues at coordinate 9,370,765 of NC_035442.2, read as the reverse complement.
GTTTTCGTAGAGGTCTTATCGACTGTACTCTTTTCATCAAAGAACAAGATGGAGATCTTCTTCTGGTGCAGGTATACGTTGATGACATTATTTTTGGTTCTACTAATGATGTCTTGTGTAGGGAATTCGAGCGCATCATGCAGGATAAATTCGAGATGAGTGCTATGGGGGAAATGACTTTCTTCTTGGGCCTACAAGTGCAACAAACGGAGTCTGGGATATTCATCCATCAGACTAAATATGTTGGTGACATCTTGAGCCGGTTCCAGATGTCTGATGCAACGCCCATTGGTACCCCATTGCCAACTAATCACGGAATTACTCCAGACTTGAAGGGAGAAGCTGTTAGCCCTTCTATCTATCGCGCCATGATCGGATCTCTCATGTACCTCACAGCATCAAGGCCAGACATAATGTACCCGACGTGCCTGCTTGCCAGATATCAAGTTAATCCGAAGGCCTCACATCTTGCTGCTGTCAAAAGGATTTTTCGTTATTTGAAGGCGTACCCTGACACCGGTCTGTGGTACCCTAGGGATAATAACTTTGAATTGGTAGCCTTCAGTGATTCTGATTTTGGCGGATGTAAAATCGACGGCAAGTCCACAACGGCTGGATGTCAGTTTTTAGGAAATCGCCTAGTCACATGGCAGTGCAAGAAGCAGACGTGTGTAGCTACATCAACATGCGAAGCTGAATACATTGCTGCCTCAAGTTGTTGCTCCCAAGTTCTTTGGATCCAACAACAGATGCGGGACTACGGTTTTGAATTCCTAACTACTCCTATTTACGTTGATAATTCTGCTGCTTTAGATATCACTAGAAATCCTGTGCAGCATTCAAAGACCAAACACATCGAAATCAAATATCACTTCATACGTGATTGCTTTGAGAAAAGGCTAATCGATGTTGTTAAGGTCCACACCGATGACCAACGTGCCGACTTATTTACCAAAGCATTTGACAAATCAAGATTTGACTTTTTATTATTGGTAAACGGCATTAAGGTCAAGCAAGAGTAAAACCAACATCGGAAAATCATTTTTGTAAATACCTTTGTGTTTTTAAATTTATCTTAGTTTGTTGATTTTAGGGGGAGTAAATCCAAAAATCGGAAAATCCAAAAACATCGAAAAATTCAAAAACACAAAAACAATAGAAAAACAAAAATGAGTTTCCTGGCGAGCAAAAGAGAAAATGATAGTACATCAGTGGTCTATCCAAACCTCTTTAAACCTTAAATGAAAAACGATAAGCAGCTCTATATAAGATGTATCGGTAGGCTCACAATCATTTTAAAGTGTGCAGGGTGATATAAATCTTAATCGACTGAAGACCAGGTGGGAACCATTCATTGGCATATGGTCTTAGTACCGAAATTTCGTTTGATAGATTGCCGAGGTTCTGAGATATTCGGTCTTTATGCTACTTATCATCTGGGTATCATGGTTGTATCTTTTACCGAAAAATAACGGGGACGCAAGTCTAGATCTTCCATGATACTATACATACGTGTACATATTGCATATTGCATTCGACCTCAATAAGTGATAAACAATCACATGTCCAAATCAAATAAGTGATAAAATATCACATTTTTCCGGGTGTCAAGTTCGTCTCTCTGCTGTACGGAAGTACTGACCTGTTCACGGACTTGCACCTGTGCCCTCATGCATACGAAAATCAAGTTCCTCATCAATAAGTGATTATATCACATAGGACTTGTTTTCAAATCAAAATAAGTGAGTATCTCACAATTTATACGGTCAAACAGATGATAATCGGTATACTCACCGGTAAGATGAACACTCGTGCATACCTTGATACGGGAATGTGTCGTGATGTGGATGAACACCGGTCGGTAAGTATAAATCATACCTTAACGTATCCCCTCGCCATGATTACATCTGATAAGTTGAGCTTAAGTGGACAACAATACCGATAATTGTTATAGGATGCTTATCTTAATGTTAACTAACTGAACAACAAGAGTGTTTTGGCATGACCGTACACTGATATGATTCTCTTACCCTCGAAACTCGCAAAAAGAATGTTTGTATATATTTATTTATTTACTGTTTAACTTTTATTATTTCTTTTAAACAGTTTCGTCGTTTGGTGCATATCAGCACGACATTAGCGGTGATGTCGTTTGATAACACTCAAAGGATTTTAAATTGTTGTCTTTTAATTTCAAAAATACCAAAAAGATTTTAGGCGTGTTTTAATATAAACTTTATAAAAGCCAAAAAGATTTTATTTCTGCTTTATTTTCGATCGTACGATGTTGGAGCTCAAGTCTTCGTTACCTGAAACCTGACTGAAAACCGAACTGACTAAATCTTCATAAACGGTCAAAATTTGCAGATTTTGAAAGTTAGAATTTAAAATTGATAAATTTATTAAACTTTCAAACTGTCGGACGGTGTTTGATTTTGACATGGTCACTCGTGTGTCATTTGTTTATACTATTCCAAGCAGTTGTTCTCATTACGCGTTTAGATTTCTTGCATGTGCAGATTCTAAAGGCTAGGAGAACATGGTCGATGACAAGCCTTGGAATGAAGACACGACGAGAAGGCGCTCAAAAGATGAAGATGATCGAGTTGCCGCTGGCCATCATCAACACCACAAGGATCTCACTTCATAAAGATAAAGTCTTTTCACGAGCATAACTCAAGGGGGAGCTTATGTTAAGGGGGAGTTTGTCAACACACTTCCTACATGATACGGGTAGTTTGTTGATACACTCTCTACTTTCAAGACGTGAAGACTTTGAAGATCCTCCGGCATTGAAGACATGATAGGACATCAGAGTCTTGAAGACCTGAAGACCAAAGACTGTCGAAGTTCCAGACAAGTCTACACTTTTAGAAGAACAAGACAAAGCTTAGAGATCAAAGACAAAGCTACAGCCAAGGGGGAGTTTGTTGGTGCACTTGTGTCTGTACTTTGTCTGTATTCGGTCTGATATAAACGATGTCCTGATTTGTGTTGTAAGTTGACCAAGTCAACCATCCTCCGGTTTGACTTAGACAACAGTTGAAAGATGTTCTGATCGAAGGATAGCCTCGAAGGATACACCTGATCCTTCGAGGTGATCGAAAGATATGGTTCGACCATGGTTCGACCATTAGACCTCGAAGGATGATCCTTCGAGGTCCACGCTGATCTTTCGTGTAACATGTGGTCGACAGATGATCCTTCGGACCATCTGTCGAATCCTTCGAGCAGACCTGCTGAGCTGGGTATATATACCCATGCATGTGTTGAGAGTTCGAGAGTTCTGCCATTTTACACACCCGAGAGATAGAAGCTTAGAGAGCATTCTGCCCAGAACTCACACACACACTTAGAGAGTTTATAGAACACTTCTGTAAACATTGAGCTTGTAACCGAAACCTTCATTTGCATTAATACGACTAGTGTTAATCGGTGAATCTTTGTGTGTTTGTTTCTCTACTTGCTACTAACTCGGTTTGCTTGCTAGCTTGGATTCCGCACTCGCTAGTAGGTTTGTATAACAAGGTTTAGGTTCGTAATCCTCCGCGAAAAGGGACCTACAATTTGGACCTAAGTATGAATCGTTTTCAAGGAAGCCGGATCCCCAAATTCATTGGATCCTTGAAAGAGCTGACTTACCTTAATCTCTCTTATGCAATGTTTTCTGGTATTATACCTCATCACATTGGAAATCTTTCCAATCTAATAACTCTTGATCTTAGTTCACACCATTACAACGAAAATCTTCTGATCATACATGATATGGCCTGGATTTCTGGCCTTTCGTCACTCGAGCATCTTAACTTGGGTTGGGTAAATCTTAGGGGAGCAAAAAACCTTGACATGGTGCTTTACATTATTCCTTTGTTGAAAGAGTTAAGGTTGCGAGGATGTGGTCTTTCTAATGTCGATCTTGGTCCTCTTCGTAATTCAAGCACTTCACTTTCTAACATCAAACATCTGGATCTTAGTGAGAATTCATTTAAAGGTCAACCCCCTCCCTTTATTCAGAACATGACATCCTTACAATTCCTAGATCTTTCACTCTTTAATTTTAGCCTGACATGGAACTTTGCAACCTTGATAAGCATGGTCCCTTCTTTATTAGAGCTTCATTTGTCAAGCTGTAACCTTGAGCAGACGTATCTATCTCATTCTCATCCTAATTTCACAACACTTTCGAACATCCAACACTTGGATCTTAGCCACAATTTCTTCCCAGGGAGTTTCCCATCCATTTTTGCAAATATGACTTCCCTACGAGTCCTTGACCTTTCTGCGAGCTCTTTGAACGCATCGGTTCCTGTTATGCCTAACCTTTTAGAGCTTGACCTTTCTGAAAATGACTTTAAGAAATTTGAGGATGTGGGAATATGGAGACAGTGTCATTTGAAAAAAGTGAGTGTGAACAACAATGCGTTCGATATGGAATTGACTGACTCAACAACCAACATATCAGAATGCTCCCAATATGCTTTGGAAATGTTGGTTTTACAACTTAGTTTAAATGGTACATTTCCCAAATCCCTAGGAAGAATGGCCAATTTAAGACACTTAGATCTATCTCGTAACTTTTTAACGGGCATAATTCCAGAATCTCTAGGAAGATTACCATTGTTACGAATATTAGATCTATCTCGTAACAAGTTAACCGGTCCCATTCCGACATTCCTTGGGAAACTTACCAAACTTGACCTTTCTTCTAATAACCTCAACGGTTCAATTCCAAAATCATTTGGAAGATTAGCAACATTAATGTATTTGTTTCTACAGAACAATCAGTTAACAGGCCCCATCCCAGCATCTATAGAAAGACTTGTTTCATTAGAGTCTTTTTTGGTTTCTTCAAATTTCTTAAGTGGGGCTATTCCGGTTTCAATTGGGCAACTCTCTAAACTCCGTTCTCTTGATGTCTCTATTAATTCTTTGGAGGGAGTTGTTTCTGAATCCCATTTTCATAACCTCTCTATGCTGAAGTCCTTGAATGTTGCTTTGAACAGTAAGTTGACATTCAGTATTTCGTGTGAGTGGCTGCCCCCATTCCAGTTGTTAGCCATTGATCTCAGTTCTTGCAATATTGCAAACAGATTTCCACAATGGCTTCGAAACCAAAGGAAACTTAGATATTTAGGGCTGTCTAATGCTAGCATTTCAGGACCCCTGCCCACATGGTTGCGAAAGATGCCCATCATTCCAATCATTAATCTCTCTCACAACAACCTGAGCGGACGTATGACTAACCTTCCTAGTGGGGGGACTGATCTTGGTATTGGTTATTCAATGTTATCTTTGCAACATAACCTTTTCAATGAGTCGATTCCAAGGTCACTGTGCAAGAGGAAACATTTATATGAACTTGATCTTTCCTATAATAGGTTAACTGGGAAAATTCCTAACTGTCTTAAGAATCTTCAGAAGTTGTTTGTCATGATATTAAGTTCAAATGAGCTGAGTGGCGTCATTCCAAGTTTTATCGGGAATATTTCATCATTGATGTGGTTAAAATTGAATGATAATAACTTTAGTGGTGAGTTTCCTACAGAATTTGGGAATTTAAGTCAGTTAGAGGCCTTAGATTTGGCTGATAATGCATTTTGCGGAAAAATACCAGAATTGATTGGAGAAAAGTTTAAATCATTGAGGGTTTTCAGGCTACACAAAAATAACTTCACTGGAGGAATTCCTCGATCTCTGTGCAAAAATGTACATCTTCAAATTTTAGATGTCGCACACAACAACTTAACAGGAACCATTCCTCATTGTCTAGGAAAACTGAAAGGCATGGCTTACAATAATGAGCCTATGCCATATCCCGATGATACAGAGGAGGGGGTGATTCAGGTAGTTAATGGTGCTGCTCTTGAATATACGAAAACATGGCAATTGGTCATGAACATGGACCTGTCAAGCAATAAACTTGTCGGAGAAATACCTGTAGAGTTAACTGCACTTTATGGATTAGTGGGTCTCAATTTGTCCAATAATCATCTTAGTGGAGGCATTCCAGATAACATTGGAAACATGGCAGCGTTAATTTCTCTCGATTTATCCGGAAACGAGTTGGACGGGCAGATCCCCCCAAGCATTGCAGCTTTGAATTTTTTGAGCCATTTGAATCTGTCAAATAACAACTTGTCTGGGCGAATTCCAACAGGAAGTCAACTGCAAACCCTCATCGATCCATCAATATATGCAGGGAACAAAGATCTATGTGGAGCTCCATTGCCAAAGAATTGTTCAATTCATGAAGACCCAACCGCAATAGCCAAAAGAAAATATGAAGCAACTGATGAGCCAAACAAGGTATGGTTTTATATGGACATAACATGTGGTTTTGCAACAGGGTTTTGGGGTGTTATTGTGGTTTTGATGTTGAAGAAGCAGTGGAGACATAAGCTTTTCATCTTTGCTGAGGAGACCAGGGTCAAAATACACGTTGCACTCTTGGTAAGAGTTAATAAGTTGAAGCCATATAGATCACTCGGATGCAAGTAATTCGCATATTTATCATCATTGCCTGCTTTTCATTATAGTATTGCTTTTATGATTTTATATTTGTAAGGCATATATGTGTTATATGACATGTATGTGTATACTTATATATTTGCTATGTACTTCTTATCTTACGGTATATGTTTGATTTTAATTGTTTCCACTAGTATTAAATAAATATGCTAATATGATCATTACTTAAGAGACTTTTTTACTCATTTGTTAAGAGATACTCAGATAAGGAATTAACTTATATAAAATATTTATTTAACTGAAAAATATAATATTACTGGACAAAGAAAATCAACTATGATGAACATAAACACAGTGAACACTAACTCTGACTTCTTATTTATGAGCTGATATATTTAAGGGTCTTCTCTGTTCAGACTAATGTTAAGTAATGGATTACCTTTTTTCAGAAAGAACTCAACAAGTTGTAAAAAAAGTATTAACAGCAGAGAATATGTATATATATGCTTCTGTTAATTTGGTTTTAATACTAGTTGGAGGAATTTCTTTCTTAAAGTAACCAAATAGCATGACAAAAAAAGGAAATAAAAGAGCAATAAGATTGAACGATCTCGCCAGGTGTTCGATTACGATTAGAATTTAGAATCATCAGCTCAGCAAAGTAGTTAAAAATGGTGGTGCTGATCATGCTAGTAGGCTAGTATGAGCTTAACTGCAATAATTTCCTTCTACTCTGCTATTCATATTGTTTTTTTTTTTTTTTTTTTTTTTTTTTTTTTTTTTTTTTTTAATATGACTACCTATTTCAACCCAGATCAATTTTGATTAAAACTGACGTTGACCCAAACCCAACTGACCCGTTTCTGACTGAACCCTGTTTGACCCGTTACCTGACCAACCCTACCTGACCCAATCATTTTGCCAGGATTCTTTAGAAAGGGTGGTGCTCATCATGTTATTGACCCGTTATCTTGAGAAGCCTCAAAATAAGACTTGGGTTCAACGCTTTTGTTTACGTTGAATTTGTAAAATTGTGTTTCTTTTAGACCTTGTCAAAGATTACAGATGAACTGAAGGATTTAGTAAAGATTGAACCGTTCTCTTTGTTCTTTGCACTTTTATTCTCACTGCTATTGTTTGGGTTTTCCTAACAACAACTGATTCTCAAGAGTTATAATTGATGCGTGTGTAGTGTAATATATTTTTAATGTATAATTAAGCCCTTTTTTACACCTTTAGCCAAGTTTTAAATTTATAAAACACGATATTCACTAACACTAAACACACATATGGGCAAGTGCACCCATCGTGGACGTAGTATAGTGTTGGTAAGATACCGAGATCGTCCAAGGACACAAGAGCTTTTAATACCGGTTTATCCTCAACGTCTAATCAAATCAAAAGTTAAAAAAAATGTTTTTAACTAAGAAAATAAAACTAAGTAAATGCTGAAATATAAAAATAAAATAAAAACAGATAGACAAGATGAATCACTTGGTTCCGACTCGTGTATTAGTATAACCTTTGATTATTTTCGCACTTTTGCACTTGTTTAAGAGATTATCTTAGTTATTGTAGTAGGCCCCTCTTTTGAAGGCGACGTTACCCTCAACCCAGTAGTTTGAGTCAGCAAGGATACAATCCTAAAGGGTTGGATTATTGGAAGATAATGAATTAAGTTATTAATGCAAATTATGGTAGGCCCCGCTTTTGGCGGTGACGTTACCCTCGGCTAAGTAGTCTGAGTCAGCAGGGATACAGTCCTAAATAGCCGGGTTATAGTATTAATAGACCGTGGAGATATGAATGTTGAAAATCTTTTATTTTATATAGACAGTAAAATAATGCCAAGACACCACGGACAAACGATAAGGAAAGATCACCTTCAACATAAGCAACTAGTTATTAAAGTCATTAATACAAAACCAAATAAAAAGTGCAAAAGATTAAAAATAAAAGTATTATACTAAACACTTTTCTTCACCAAATGATGTAAGAGACTTAGGCAAACATGGCCTTGATTGTCAAGAACTCTTACTATCAATCTTGGATCCCGAGACGACTCACACACTCTACGATGGACAATGGATGATGGTGGTGGATGATGGTGTTATGGTGGTGGTGGGTGGTGGATGAAGTGTGAGAGAGGTGGTGTGCCAAGGGATGAGTTGGAATGAAACCAAGCACTCCTATTTATAGGCTGAACAGAAGGCTGGGCACGGCCCCGTGTCCGCTGGACACGCCCCCGTGCCCGTCTGACACTATCTCTCTTCATTAATTGTAATTCGCAATTACAATTAATGCGCCTGCTGTACTTCACCACGCCCCCGTGCTCACTGGACACGGCCCCGTGGTGGGCAATAGAAGCTTCTATAGGTTTGTCTTTTCTGCTGCTTCTTGGGCACGGCCCCGTGCTGGCTGAGCACGGGGCGTGTTCAGGCTTCTGTTTTCTCTTCTTTGCTTGGGAAGATGCCGTTGAGGGTTCGGGCAATCTACTTTTATTCCTTTTCTTGTATTTTTGTTAGAATTAGCTGTCTTTTTGCTTCTTTTATGAATTTGAGCTCATTTCATCCTGAAAATACAAAACGAAGACAAAAACACTCTTTTTTCAACATTAGTACTAAAAAAAGGGTTAGTTTTATGCCTTAATTGATGTCATTTATATGTTGCATTTTACACACATCAAATACCCCCACACTTGAACTTTTGCTTGTCCTCAAGCAAAACTCTTTAAATGTGGCTTACACCCCCAAATGGAATGGGTAGAAGAGAAGGTTTTTGGCTTGTCATAGAGTGTCGGGAATCCAAGATCTTTTTGGGTTTTATTTTTATTAATTTACAATCCTATCGTTATGATTTATTTAAAACGCTTCATAGGATAAATTACTTATTTGGGCATAACATGCCTTTTTAAAATCCATTTGTATACAAGTTCACATACCTCACGGGAGAAATCACTCAACACTCGGCCGAAGGTGTATTTTTTTAGTGAATCACTCGAGAGCGGCATGGAACTTACGCCTTCCATAGGCTTGCCAAGCAATCAATCCTCCTCCTTTTTACTTTATACCTTTGTAAATATCAATAGGACTTTTTGGGTGAAGGGTTAGGCTTGGGCTAAAGGTAGGTGGTTGGGTTCGTGGTTAGTTAAAAGGGCGAAAAGCGTAAAAAGCGTCGGTTTTTGTAACACACTTTGTTTTTAGTGACTTTTTATTTTTGAAGTATTTCTCCAAATAAGCTTTTGTTTGCATACCTTGTTGTTTTTATTCAATTATATAATATATATATTATATGATATTTTCAGCT
>NC_035442.2:9359996-9360491 GCF_002127325.2 Helianthus annuus | reverse complement strand
GTGTGGGTTCCCGGACTTAAAACTTTAGACAACGTAAAAAATGAAAATTTTTGAAAAAATTTGGGGGTGTTTAGCGGTTCCAATAGAGTTTTGTGTAAGGCTTGTTGTTAGGACTTGCAAAATTTCAAAGTGTTAGCTTCCCCCACACTTAATTACACATTGTCCTCAATGTGTCCCAAAAATAATTTTAGGTTGATTGGATGTGTAATGTGGTGTTAAAAGCAAAGATTTATGTTACTGGCCGTCTGGACACGGCCCGTGGGGACGGACACGGCCCGTGTTCAGGTTGCCAGTAACAGAAATTAAAGAATGAACAGAAGCCTGGACACGGGGGCGTGTCTGGTGAACACGACCGTGTCCAGTTACCTGAACTGGGCGTTTTTGCAGGTGGCTCAGCACGGGGCCGTGTTGGTTGAGCACGGCCCGTGTTGAGCCTCTTGTAATGGAGATTTGTGTCGGGCTGCTTCGTTCTTTGTGCATGGGTCATTTTTCTCC